>NC_044054.1:27481670-27506670 GCF_902167405.1 Gadus morhua
GGTTCCCAGGCGTGGTTGTGTGTGAATGTGATGGAACCGTGCGTTCATCAGAGGGGCTTGGGCAGAACCGTCACCTCTTCCAGGCACTCGTCGTAAGCCTCCTGGTATTCCTCGTGGGGCTTGATCAGTATGACGCAGGTCGGCCTTTTGGAACCCGCCGAAGACCCCAAGTCCTGAAAGCAAGTGGAGAGGTAAGCCAAAATCACAAGCTTAACATGGTCCAACCCCATCAACCAGGATACAATCAACACAGCAAACATGTAACAAACTAATGGAAGGGCTTACCACTTTGGATGGGATGTAGGCATAGGGGAGACTCCTGTCTTCACACATGATAGGCAAGTGGCAGTAGACGTCTATGGGCAGCGTGTCTCCGGCCAGCACCACAATACTACATGCACACAGAGGGACGAGAGAGTTAATCACTCGAGTCCTTCGAGAATACGTTGAACAACCCTGTTGCAACGACTGACAAACTAAGCATGCAGCAGTTTGGGTGGCCACCATTCATGATCTTACCCCTTCTCGCCTTTGTTGATGAACTTCTGCACCTCCTTCACTCCGCGTCGAATCTGTTTCAGCTTCGCAGCTAAAATGGAAGCGAAATGTTTACAAAGGCATCCAGTGGAATGTTTGATACATTATAAACGAGTGACAACAAGTCACTTAATACTTGATTGAGTAAAAGCCTTGCCGTTGAAATCCACAAGCCTATCCAAGTTTTATCAACAGCAGATACATTTTTTTTCCGCGTTAAACAAAATGCGCGTCCACGTGGTAACGTTAATGTATAAGGGTTTGTGTCCACAGACGCGTTGAAGAGCCACGAGGCTCGTCAAAATCTAACCTCAAACCGAAACGGCAACGTGCGTTTTATCATTACCATTCTCAACAATACAATACAATTAGAGCTGACGGGCGCTTACCCTTCTTGACGCATTTGTAGAGCTTCTTGCTGAGTTTCCGTGACGCTAGCGGCTGGGCTATGGGGTTAATGTTAACAATAAGCTCCCCGTAAGATTTCTCGACTGCCCCTGTCGTTTCCTCTTCCACCTCTGCTTCTGGCTTCTCTTTCTTTGATTTTCCCATTTTGAACGGAGATGTTGGTCAAAGCTTAGTAACGAACGTGTTGGTCTGCAAGTGGGGTCTGCAAGTTTCGCACGTGTTTCTCTTCCTACTTCTTCTTCTTCTTTCTTCTGTGATGCATTGAGGTTCACACCACACGCAGCTTGTACACAGCGCCACCTGGCGGAGAAGACGACACGCAGGTTGGACACAGCGCCCCCTAGTGCCCGGGAATAAGAGGCCCTACCATCTTCATAATAGATCAGCAGTTTGATTTGTGAGATCCTCTTCCCTACCTGCCCTTGGACCAGAATGATGATTTCGAGATGGATAGCAATGCTACGGCATGAATTATTTATTTTTTTCTGGTTTGCTGAATCACAACTGATGTTTTGCCTAATGACTTATCTGACCCCCAGACTGATGTTGATGGAAATGTACGTCTTTTCTTAGTATAGTTAAAAAACATAACTTTATTATAACTCAACGGGCTCTTCGTGCAACTGACATGAGTCAAGGAAAGAACAAGTCAGCATTTATTCAAAACAGCAAAACCCCATTGTGTTACACAATGGTCTCGGCCATACATGTGAAAGCTGGTCATTACATGGCAGGTGGGATGGAACAAATCAGTTTGGACCTTTTGGAGTCACTGATCCTCGTATTTCCTCGTAAGTACAAACATTGACCAGCAAATGTTCTTGCAAAAAAATAAAGGAAAAGCAATACTTTAATCGGACTCATATAGAGGTCTCAAAGAAAGACAACAATATATTTATCAGCGTTATACATTTTCAAGCCAAACACTATAATAATTCAAATTGGGCTCCTTCAAGGCCCCATTGGACGTAAACAGTACAACGCCAATTTTGCACTTGATTGGGTTCATCTTATATACAACATTGGGTTGCGTGGCCCCAGTCAACACCAGCAATTTATACAATTTTGATAAGGCCCATTCATTTAGACATGGTGGAAACAAGGTGCAAAGCTAGGGCTCAGGTTTGACTGTCAGGTAAAATAGAGACTGTTTGCAAACTCAGAGTTATCTTATCAGATCTGCGAGGCTGGAAGGCATCGTCCTGTTCGAAAGCTCTCTGGAAATCTGGCACCAAACGCAGGGAGAACAGAATGTAGCGGCAAGACAGTCCCTACACATAGTGCCCTGAGAAGTAGACAGCACAGCAAGGTTCATAACGCAGTAGCAGCTAGTCATTCATGAATATACAAAGGGAAATACTATAAATAAATAAACTAAAATGCAATTTTGAATATCAATTTTTAAGATCAGACTTTAAACACGTATATCTTATCAGTTACCTCGAGTTGCTATGATCGGTAAATTATCAGCTCCTAATCTATTCAGGGACTAACCTTTCCAGTAAACATTTAGTGATGAATATTATTGATTTGTGTGACACGATCTTGGTGTTGTTTGATTTTAAAGTTATTTAAATTAAACGTATATAATGCACAGTGGTATTTTATTGGACTATGTTTGTACGATATGATTTTCTATGAACGCCTTGGCCTTACTTCTATTCCGTGACGTTGGCGCAAGGCAAACCTCATGCCCATTACCACTGGTGGGATAATGCCGCACATATCCAGCAGAGGGAGACAGAGACACTCGCCAAACTCTCTGGTCACCGAGCAGGCGTGACAGGGACAACACCAACACCCAAAACAGCCTATCAAGTGACGTATTAAGGCAGTGTTATGACGGTTATATGTTTTCTATTTCAGGCATATCGGTAAAAATACCACTAACGTACATTATTCTACATAATTCTTAGTAGTATGTGAGGGCATTTAACTTAGGCTATGTGTTTCGTGTTTGAGAGCGTTTCACATACCTACTGTATATGTGAGAATTATAAAGTATCACCTAAACGGCCTCTCTTACTTGGTAATAACTATGTTTGAGTGGACGACATTATTTTATAACTTACAGTCCTTCATATCATCAGTGCAATGAAATAGTCCAGACGACCAATCACCAATGGATACATTTCGAGGCTGCTTAACCACAACTGTGGTGGAAGCCATTGTACTGTTTCAAGACAAGATTGCAGACCGCAGTTTAGTTTTTACACACACACACACACACACACACACACACACACACACACACACACACACACACACACACACACACACACACACACACACACACACACACACACACACACACACACACACACACACCATGCATACACACAATATAGCAAAATATTCGACGTATTACGCTCCCAAAAAGTTGGATATTAGGTATAATGAAGAATTAATGACAGAATTCAGAAATCACTCAATCATTTTACTCATTCTGTCGAAACCTTGCATAGTAATCTACTTTGTTGTCATTACTTTGCAACAGATATGATACGTTTTGTCTATGATTATGCGATATACACTGACTAATCTCATTTTAAACAGTAGCCTAAATTATATGCAATGATGTAGGGTTTACATTGAAAATAATCAGTATTGAAGTGTACAGTACCTCCGAATATGAACTCAGTGCCATCCAACATTATCGTTGTGTTTTTTGTGTTTTTTTTTCAGAAATATATCATATTCATAATTAATGTAATTAATCTCTACAAGCAAGGCAGGCTACTTTTCCGAGAAAGACTGACTTAAATTTCGAATAAGCTAGTTCAAGAATTTAGGATGATACCAAAAATAATAATCAACGACGTTGTGGTAAAGCTAAATCTTACCTTAACATGTGCGTAAGAGAGACAAACTTTGAATCCTGAAACAGTTCCTTCGTTGTTGGAACTGAACTATGGTAAACTGTAAGCACTTAAGAAACCTGGCTGACCTGTCAGTCAGGCCTGTGATGTCACGCTGAAACATTCTCATTCTTACCAGTTCCAGGCCGTGACGAATCAAACAAATATCCACGTTATTTTACATTTAGATTGACATATTACAAACTTGATTATCCAGTTCAAATGAAAACCAAACATGCTGTGCATGCTGGTCCACGCCCACTATCGAAATAAACAGAAAGCCGCGTGACATCGGCTTATTTAGTCCCAGATTTGCAGTCGGCCTGAAGAGGAACGACACTGTAATCAATCAAAGCCCTATACTATACACCAAACTTCAGGAGAAACTCGCTAACCCAGGCGGAGGCCATTAATAGATGCCATTACACCAGATTTGTTAGGCGTTCAGTTGGAATTCCTTTAACTGTTCAATAATGAAGAGAACCTACTTTGCCGTTTGATTGCCATGGTTGAAAAAAGCGGAAAGGCCTCTTTCAGCCCCTATAGCAGACACTCCATATCAGGGCATCAGTCACTTCAGAAACACATGGTATTGCTGAAGAAAATGGTGGAAATTGGACCAAAACACAAGCCAGCCTTATTATTACGCATAAAACATTTTTTATGATGATTGTGATCAAGCATTTAGAAATTGGTCACCTGTTATTCGGGGAGAAGGTCATGAGGGTTATCAATGTTGTAATCATCATTTTGAGGGATCCCCCTGAAAGACGATTACCTCTGATGAGATGAGAGGTCAGAATGTAGAACATGAATCTAATAATTTCATTTATCCAACATCCTTTTAAAGTGTCCCACAGATAACTTTTTCAGTTAAAAATTAAAACATGTTCTTGATAAGAAGAGCATATTGAATGACAACACAATACTCAGTTTAACATCCAGACAAACAAATCCGTATCCACGTCTGCGGCCGCTTCTGGTCGTTTCTCAGCAGCTTTGGTGGCGACTTTAGTGGTGACCCTCATTTGATATAGTCTAGTGAGAGAAATTATTCAGCAAGTAAACGGCAGAGAAATGACTCAATCGAATATGTCCATAAAATGATTGATTGAGACAGATGGTCTGGAAAATGAAAATCATGGACAATGATTACACTGCAATGTAATTCTTTTCATCCATTCTTTAGTTCCCATCACATTATCTATTAATATGCTGGCACTATACATATGTAGCCTTCGTTATAGCACAGCAAAGATTCATCAGTCATGGTTAGAAGGCTTTTAGAGTGCTGGAGTGGGCTTTTACCACAAATAATTGGCAGAGCCTTCCCGTTGTTGCAAGTATCCTTCTCAAGAATCCGAGCATATAAATAGTACATTCAGGAATCCTGCATTAATTCACTTGACACTACATTCATTTACTTGATATGTTGGTCAAGTGAATAAATCAACTGGCTTTCACCAGTACGTGCAGTCAGTGTAGAGTCTAGATTTAGCCATGTCGTGACTACATTTCTATTTAGCGATGTGCTATTTGCTTGGAGCCCCACACCAGAGAATGTTGTGGCAAAAGCATGAGGTAAAACACAAGTTAAGGTATAAAGACACAGGCTCTGTACATTTGGTGGTTGTTTTTAAATAAAATCTGCGGCATGATGTCAATCAATTTTAGCGGTTGAAATGGTTCCATCAATACATTCATCATTAAAACATTTTTATGGAAACTATGACTTTCATTTTCCAACCCTAATCCGCACCATAAATACATATCCAAATACACCACATTACATCACGTGACAATCCTTACCTGTACATAACCTCCACTGTCTACATGGTTGAGAATGCACCATAGCTAAGTAGGGTGCACTTAGAACACACCAGACAAAACAGACCTTTGAAGTGATGGACGACAAAAATCCGTAGTTTACACCTAATTATGTTGTAAAGGGTTATCAAGGTGTGCATTAAGCATCAGAATAGTAGGCTCCATGAAATCCATTGCAATTTCAACCTACTAGTTTCCTTTTATTTCTTCACTCCGATTTAATGGATCCCCTCCTGGCTGAGTAGGCAAGCGGGTGACCCCAGACCCACTAGCCAGGCACCTCAAATCAGTGTGAGTTTGTGGGGGGGATCAGACCACACCCCCACTATAGAGTATAGAGTCCTGAGCGTACGTCTACTTGTGATAGGTTCGCTTCGATCTTACATCCGGTTGTCAATCAGTTTACGTATACCTTGTTTGTGCAATTACAATTAGGGCATTTAGCAAACGCTTTTATCCAAAGCGACTTAGATCGGTTAATACACACATTGACACACCGACGGCAGAGTCAACCATGCAAGGCGACAGCCAGCTCGTCAGGAGCAGTTAGGGTTGAGTGTCTTGCTCAGGGACACATCAACACTCAGCTAGGAGTAGCCGGGGATCGAACTAGCAACCTTTCGGTTCCAAGACAACTGGTCTACCTCCAGAGCTAAGCCGACTTATCCCTCTGGTCTAGTTAAGCTAGAATTCTCACGATGCCGTGAAGAACTAGCATGCATTCCTTGAAGCTGGGTGTGAATGGAGCTCCTGTCAGTTACATTTGTCACAGTGCGTCACACACACACACACACACACACACACACACACACACACACACACACACACACACACACACACACACACACACACACACACACACACACACACACACACACACACACACACACACACACACACACACACACACACCGGTTCAACCAGTGGTTCCGTTTCTAAGTCATTTCTTGGCAACACGCTCCATGGTTTTTACAACGCGCTTGGCTGAAACAACCATTGATTATCCTTTTTAATTCACAAGTACGATTGAACACGCTGAAGTGGCCACACATTTCTACGACAAACACAGGGTGTTGTGAGCGTAAAGGGTTATAATGACGAGTATACAGGCTGAACAGAACTGCCCACCCTGACGGCGTTGTGCTTTAATCACCGCGCCTGTTAAGTCCAAGTCCAACATCGTCTTCACAGTGTCCGTCAGCAGGTGTCGCCATGAGTAGGGTGCTCATGACGGGTAACACAAACCATGGTCCAGTTCCTGGAGGCTTTGGGTACAGTACGACCGACCCCAGTAGGAGGGTGGTCCCACCCCAGTCCCCCCTGACCAGCTCAGTGTTCCCCCTCTCCTCCATGTCCTTCTCCACACACACACGCACGCACGGACGCACGCACGCACGCACGCACGCACGCATACGCACGCACACACATCTCAATCTGTGTGCATGTAATTCATGGGAATAATTAACCGATGTGTGTGTGTATTAACCGATGTAAGTCGCTTTGGATAAAAGCGTCTGCTAAATGCCCTAATTGTAATTGTAATTGAATAACACAATAACACTTCGAGATTGAAGTTATTTTCATCCAATCAAAAAATCTAACTGTTTTAAAGAAGGACTTACGGTTTAACACTGTCTTTGTGTGTGTATGTGTGTGTGTGTGTGTGTGTGTGTGTGTGTGAGTGTGCATGAATCTGTCATTCATCTTGGAGGCGAGGCTATTCAGGCTATCAATAAATAATAAATACCAGAAAGGAATGGGTGTTTTGGAGACCTTTTACCTATGACGACCAGCAGAGGGAGAGCGATTGGAGGCTGCAGGCCAAGTATTCCACCGATGCTAAATACCACACGTCCCTAGACTGTCCTGCCACTCTAGATCGCCCTGCCGCTCTAGATCGACTTCTCTGTCCGTCGATCGGGTCCACAAACCACCTTGATCGATTGTCTCGCGTCATTGGCTGACTAGCAGCAGCTCCCTGTCAGTGTGTGTGTGTGTGTGCGTGCGTGTGTGCGTGCGTGTGTGTGTGTGTGTGTGTGTGGGCGGATTAGCTGTCAGCCGACTCCCCACGCATCGCCACGGCAACATCCCGCTGCAGCTCCACACGGTGCTTCTTCAAACTCTGTCCGTTCGCCAACAGCGACGCCTCCCGCCGCGACCCCGCCCCCGTCCCACGGCCTGCCCCCGTCCCACGGCCGCCCCCCGCCCCGACCTCCCTCGCCAGGGGGGAGACGGGCTTCACCGGGGGTGCCCTCTCCGCGGGGGCCAGGGCCGCGTGTTGGACCTGCGGCCCCGCACAGGGACTCCCGGGGAGGGGGGGGGACGGCGAGAGGAAGTGCCCCCCTCTGGAGGTCCAGGGGGCGGGGTCCAGGCGCGTGGCGACGCAGCGCGGGCTGGGGTGCACGGAGGAGAGAGTCTGCTGGCTGCCGTTGAGGAAGGAGGAGGTGTTGGAGCCCTGTTGGCAGCGGTAGTTGTAGTAGGCCTGCCAGCCCTTCTTCTTCTTCTTCCACTGGCAGCGCAGGATGCGGATGAAGGCCTTCGGGGGGGGAAACACACAGGGGAGAGATGGGTCGGAGTGTGGGGGCGCGGCATGTGGCTCTGGGGGCAGAGCGGGTTGGCTGGTAACCGGGAGGTTGCTAGTTATCCCCAGCTCCTCCTAGCTGAGTGTCGAGGTGTCCCCGAGCGAAACACCTAAACCTCACTCCTCCCGATGAGCTGGCCTTGCATGGTTGACTCCGCCATCGGTGTGTGAATGTGTGCATGAATGGGTGAATGTTATTACTGGCAATATTGTAAAGCACTTTAAATGGCTCCTGGTTAGAAAAGCGCTCGGAAAAAAAGTGCAGCCCAATTACCATTTATTTATCATGTGTGGACATTTTTAAGGGGATTGTTAGTTAAGATTGTTTCCCCTCGGCCAAATAATATACGTAGTCACAATGTTAATCCATACTGTGGCAGTGTTGAGTTAAGATGTATGAATATGTAAACATGAATGAAAAGAGCATAACAATAGTCCTTCAAAATTGTTGGTGGTGGTAGAACTGCAGACTCGGTTCATAGCATTCACAGAGCCAACGGCGGAGTACCTGCTTGAACTCCCGACTGTAACAGGGGTAGATGATGGGGTTCAGGCAGCTGTTGAAGTAGCCCAGCCAAAAGATGACCTTGAAAAATGTTTTGGAGGGCCGCAGGTTGGTGTTGAAGGAGCCTGAGGGAGTAAAGATGTGGTGAGAAATCGATGGCTCTGCACCAAACAGGAAAAACGGATGACATTTCTTTCGCTATAGCGGGGATAGTTCCCAAGTCAAATAACAACAATCCAATGATTGGTTTTGTGGGTTGGCGGGAGGCGGGGGGGGGGGGTTGAAATTTTGCTACGGCCTTCAACATGCAAATTAATTCGGATCGCCCATTTGCCCTGATGAAATCACTCATTTCTCTATACCTGATATTTCACTGCTGGTCATTTATGAGACACAGGGGGGCGCCATTTTGAAAAATATGAACATATTCATCGTCTATATTTGCACCTTAAAATGGGAATATAAGTTTTAAAAAATACGTATAATATTAAATACGTATCATATTATTCTCTATACATGGTCAAATTTCTGGCTACTATTTTGATATAAAGCAGTGCCAAGCTCATTTTTTTATGTATCAATTTAAAATGAGAAGGTCATTGTGTATCATATTATAAATTTCCCCTTATCTCTGTTTTGCTGAAATGAAATTGCAACTGTATGCATACAAATAAATAAGCAACTGAGAAGGTACAGCAGCTGTGTGTGTGTGTGTGTGTGTGTGTGTGTGTGTGTGTGTGTGTGTGTGTGTGTGTGTGTGTGTGTGTGTGTGTGTGTGTGTGTGTGTGTGTGTGTGTGTGTGTGTGTGTGTGTGTGTGTGTGCGTGTGTGTGTGTGTGTGTGTGTAAGGTGTCTTCCCTTGAAAGAGGGGTGTGTGTGAGCATATGTCGATTTCCGGAATTCTTCTGAGGGGCACGCACACCACAAACATTAAAAAATGCTCATAAAAAGAACAAGTGATTATGCGCAACCTCCCACTTTTACAGCTTTAAGGACCTTTAAACACCCCCGTTTGCATCTGACCTTCCCATTCCTCCATCTCCCAGTTAGCACCGAGCTAACCCGGCCGCTTACAACGCCATCGGCTAGCTGAGGTGCAGGGCCGTGCAGATGCTAACGTGCTTTATGGTTTGCTCTGACATCGGGAGAGTTTGAATGGCTCTCCGTCTCTAAGATATCCCATTAGTTCACCCGTCCATCAAGACATTTTTTGTTAGGGACCTGCTCCCCTAGTACAGAAGTAAATCCTTTTTCTTTGATCTGGGCGTCAGATTGGCTTCATCATGGCGCCCCTGACAACCTTCAGCGTTTACCGCTGCCCTCCCAGCCTTTCTGCTCAGAGTGCCGGCTGAACACATGGATCCGGCTCTTTCTTCGACTCTCAAGCCACTCATAACAACATGTTTACATCGAGACCAAGGGAAGTGTTGTGTACTCTCGCTCGCTCTCTCTCTCTCTCTCTCTCTCTCTCTCTCTCTCTCTCTCTCGCTCTCGCTCTCTCTCGCTCTCTTCTGCCCGCAGCAGCAGAAACACATACACAAACACAAACACACTACGAACGTAAAGCAACCAGGTGTCGGATAGGGCTCTAAGGCCCAATCCCATTTCTACCCCTTACCCCTTCCCCTTCCCCCTCCCCCTTGTTTTGAAGGGGGAAGGGTAAGGGGTAAGGCCCAATCCCATTTCTACCCCTTACTCCTTCCCCTTACCCCTTCAAAACAAAGGTGAGGGGTAAGGGGAAGGGGTAAGGGGTAGAAATGGGATTGGGCCTTAATCTCAGTACTCTAAATCTTGTTTGGTTTTTCAGCCAGTGTAGCGGTGGATTCCACGTCAGAGTGGTCTCAATCAGATGTAGGAGCCCCCTAGGAGAGGAAGGGCATCCAGGGCGGATACACACATGTCCTCCAGCCGCACGCTGCCCCTCTCCCATCCCTAACCCCCATAGACCCTTTTTAGGCCTTCCCGTCCCGCTCAGCAGCGTCTCCTCCGGTATGTCGCCCCCGCACGCAACGAGCCGTCGCGCCATTGGCTGACGTCTGTTCTGACAGCCAAGACATAGTGCCAGTCTCCCCTCGGAGACATAGAACGCGAAGGGAGAGAAGTGGGGGGGGGAGAGAGAGAGAGAGAGAGAGAGAGAGAGAGAGAGAGAGAGAGAGAGAGAGAGAGAGAGAGAGAGAGAGAGAGAGAGAGAGAGAGAGAGAGAGAGAGAGAGAGAGAGAGAGAGAGAGAGAATGAGAGAGAGAGAGAGAGAGTGCCAAAGATAGGGAGAGAATTGGGGGAGAGAGAGAGCGAGCGAGAGAGATAGGGAGAGTGCGTGGGGGGGGGGGGGGGGGGGGGAGAGAGGATTCCGCATGAAACCAGATAATCTGACAGAAAGAAAAATTATCCGTCCGATGAAGAGTGATACTGCATGTAAAGGGAACAGCTAGCAACGTCCTGGGACGTTGAGTGGGTGGGTGTTGGACCGTGAGACACAGAGAGACAGAATGACAGAGTTATTACACTGTGTTTGGAGAACCCACTCAAAGCCCAAAACAAACTTTTTGTAAATCAAGTCCAAGCAGCTGACCCCCCCCTCGCCCACCCAGCCCCCGAACATAAGATTACAGCTCTTCAACTACAGCTCTAGACGCTAAGCTAGGCTGATGCCATATTTCCATCAGGGTCGCACGGGATGGGATCTCAGTACATCTTTATGAGCTCTCTGAGATCAGGAGAGACGGGCTCCCTGTAGGCTCCCTCTGAGGGCCTTTAGTAGTTAGCGTCCCCAGCCCCATGATGGACCACTTGGGTCGGAGCCAGGAGGAGACAAGGAGACAGGAGAGAGGAGAATTATAGACGAAAGAAGGGAGCAGAGCAGAAGAGGGGAGATTTGTAGACGAGGAGAATAGAATAAAATACAGAACATTGGAGAGAGGACGATTATAGAAGAGGGAGAATTATAGAAGGCAGGAGAAGAGGAGAGTAATGCAGTAGAGGAGAAGAGCCCTATGAAACCGAGATGGAGAGAAGAGAGTGGACTAGATTATGGTAGAGAGTTGAGGAGGGGGGAGAAAAGAGAGGGGAAGAGATTAAGGAAGAGAGAAGAGGGAGGATGAGAGGAGAGAGGAGAAGAGATTAAGGAAAAGGGAGGAGGAGAGGAGAGAAGAGAGGAGAAGGGATTAAGGAAGACAAAAGAGGGAGGAGGAGGAAAGAGAAAATAATCGATTATGGAAGAGAGAAGAGGGAGGAAGTGGGGAGAAAGAACGGGAGGTGATGGGAGGTGCAGTAAGAGAGGAGAACAAATGAGGAAGATGAGCAGAAAAGCGAGGAGGGAGATGAAGTGCAGGGAAGAAGGAAGAGAGTATATGAGATAAGTGGAAAAGAGGAGAAGGTGAGATGACAAGAAGGTAGATTAGAGAGGGGATGAAAGGAGAACTAATAAAATATAAAAGCCGGACTTGGAGGAAGATAAACAAATACTTTGTGCCTGTGAGCTCTCGTGAACATCCTAAAAATGCACTAATCTCTTTTACTAAAGCCCCTTTCTAACTGGCCCGAAAGCCCACTAGCACCCACTGACATCTGACTTCTGTCTTTAGTGGGAAAGCTTACAATCCCCAGCATTCCCAAGACAAATGACTGCAGGAGTCACGGGTCTTAATCGCTTCGGCTGTGATTGACAGTGATTGAAACAGGTCACCCAGGAGGACACACTAATTTCCAGCCCTTTTTCAATGCGGTGCTACAACCGCATTGAAAGTTCTGGACGTTGGAGCGTAAATTGACTGGAACAACAAATTATTTTGGGGTTCAAACTGAGTTTGCAAGAGTCTGAATGAGTGGCATATGAGAAACAGTATGATCCACTGTAGCATTTTCACTGGCCTCAATGCTGCTTTCTATTCCTAACTAATCGTGTTTTACGGCTCTTTCGTGAACATGACATACCAGAAGACAAACGGCAGACTCGTCTACTGGCAACGGTAAAGGAATCCTCTCAATTTTTGCCGGGTTTCCAGTAAAAGAAAACCTGCATATACGTGCTTATTTGGGTGGAAAATTATTGAACATTGTTCATGTGAACTCACCTCCTAACACCTCCTCTTCCCTTTCATGTTTTGCTATTACCTGGCCTCATTCCTCCTCTCACTGCCTTTTCACGCTCCTGAACACTAATCTCACTTATCTCTTGACACTTGCAAGCGTGTCAGTGTATCTTTGTCGTACAGGTGCCTCCGAAAAGGCCAACTTACTGGCGGAGACTGGCAGAAACACAGGGTTTTTTCTAAATGACACTTTTATTTTGGTAACTGTGCCAGAATTGCATTGATTACTACATTGTAGTTCATAGAGAGCACGTAAAGACATTTGAAACAAAAAGAAGGGAGGATTTTGGATTCACTAGCACTTTAACATGAAAGATGCCTGTTTATTTTCTGAAAAGTATACATTTTCCTGGATTTAACAAAGGAGAACTAAATGCCTTTAAGCAACAGCTTATTTTACTGTGAGATGCTTTGGATCAGAGCGCTCACCCAAATGGCAAACATTTACATCCATTTATGTATTATGTTATTCTTCCTGTGAGTCAAGTGTGAAGTACACTCGGTTCCACTTCTTTGCCCACGATATGTGTTAAATTGATTTTAAAGACGTGGGAGTCCATCATGGACTGCACACCGAGCTGAATCATGTTGTGGTGCAGCAACTTAGCCGCAACTTGATGGATCACAAGAGGATGCAGCTTGCACTCTTTTTTTGCACTCTTGCACTGTTTATGGATGTCTTCTATTTTCTGGGGAGGAGCTGAAGCCTCCATACATTAATGCCCCACATGTGGAGGAGTCTCATTACACTGTTTATAGCAGTCGCCTCACAGGAAGGAAATAGAAAAAACGTTCATCAACAAATATGTAAACCGCTTGAAATGATAAAAGTGTGGTCATCGTGAGAGCCTGTATATTCATACATAATTAAAGGTCCTGCGTGTGTATTGGCAGAGGCCTACTTGTTTTCTCGAGACTGGAAAGTTCATCACACCACATAGATCAGTTAAATGATGATGTATTGTAGTGCAATGTAGTGCATTTGAAAATATGTGGAGGTAAATTAGAGCAGTGGCTGGACATGCGTGGAGAGAGGAGAGAAGCAGAGGAGAGAGGAGAGAATGAGAGAGGAGAAGAGGAGAAGAGAGGAAGGTGAGAGGAGGGAGGGGAGAGGAGAGAGGGGAGGAGAGAGGAGAGATGGGAGACGAGAGGGGAGAGAGGAGTGAGGAGTGAGGAGAGATGGAGAGAGGGCAAAAAGGAGAGGAGAGCGAGGGGAAGAGAGGAGATGAGGAGAGAGGAGAGAAGATGAGAGCAGAAAAAAGGGAGAGAGGAGAGAGCGGAGAGGAGAGCGAGGGGAAGAGAGGAGATCAGTAGAGATGAGAGAAGAGGAGAGTAGAAAAAGGGGGAGAGATGAGAGGAGCAGAAGAGAGGGGAGAGGAGTGCGAGGGGAAGAGAGGAGAGGAGGAGAAGAAAAGAGACAAATATCAGTTTATGAAGTCTACACTAATTGAAAACCAATCTTCACACAAACTTTATGTCACACATCAACAGCTAATTATAAACGTGTCATAAATTGCGTTGAATGTATACTATCGAGAGTGTGGTAAGAGAGTGGTGATGTCTCCCACTCTTTTTCTCTGAGAATGCATCTGAGTCTCCCTCACTTTGTTGTATTTTGGTAGTATCCCATGATACCAGAACAGCTACAGCCCTCTGGAGGATTGGTTGTCTGCTGGGGAGCCATCACAGGAAAACCCACAAAAACCCCCGGCTCCCAGGCACGGCTGCCTGCTCTCACCAGCCACCTTGTGGAGGAACGGGTGACACATGACATAACACAGGAGATTGAGATGCAATGAAGAGGTTTTTACTCAAGGCTATCTATAAATTGTTCTAAAGAATGCATTTAAAGGTTGTAGAGAAGGTTTAAGCAGGGGAACGTCACAAAATGTGGCCTGAGGCAAAAAACAACAACACGTTGGATAAACTAGCACTCTGGACGACCTTATAAATATATAATCATGAGTTCAAAGAAAAGCTTGGATGATATATTTCAACTAATAGATTATAGATTAGCTAATATAGCTAATGGATTTTCTAAATACAGTTAGGGTCTTTTCAACTCTTTTGTTCCAAACTCGTAAACAAACATCTTGCGTTCTAGTGGCTCACTAGTCTTTTAGAAAATCCAACCCACAATGCATTGTGTTCTGGTTCGCTTCCTGATCTTGAGTCGGATCAAGTTTACGCCCAAAGATAATCAAACCAGGGTTGATTTGGAAGCACACCAAGACCCCCGTTTTCAAGCCAACCAGAGTTAATTTGGTTTGGTCCGCACCAGAGTAGGAATGAGCACTCACGCCTCACAGAACAAGCCCTGCTATCTGGCTAAGTGCTCGAGGGTTTGATGTTCAACGGACCGAACAGTTCAGGTGTTAAGGCACCCTTACAGATATGGTTATTTTGTGCAGTTTTCTGTCAAAGTTACACACTGAATTATTCAGATGTCTCTGGGGCGTGCTTGTAGGTGGTGCTCGTATAGGGCACTAGCCGCAGAGTGTCAATTTTCGTTTCGAGCAACTCAAGGAATACATTTATATGGAAGGGACCGCAAAATACTTTTTCAAAAATCTAGGTATTAATCAATTCTCTCTATCTCCTTCCCTGAACAAAGACATTTGGCCGATGGACAAGGGAATTATGTTCATGACATGGCAAAAATACTTGTTGTCCAATAATATTTGTCCATGTCTAGATACCTATTCTGTTCTTTCAGCTAAACGTTCCAAGTCGGTCCGTGGAAGTGCTTGAGTATATTTTCCGTGTGTAAATACTCAGCGACATGTTTACAGTGTGGTCGTACCAGTGACCCACTGTGAATACTGCAGTAAAACACCAGAGACCAAATAAAGAGCAACAGAGACATCTGAGCTGTAGATTAGGATGAAAAACAAATTCCTGCATTCCTGATTCTTCTCCCACAGTGCAACAAGACTATTAATGAAAACGGAAAAGCTTGGGAATAATACAGACGCGACCATATCGCTCTTCCTATCCGTCAAACTATCAATGTGTGTTCCCCTCCCAATTTGTATTGGATTGAAACAGACAGAGAGAGAGAGAGGGGGAGGGAGACATTCAGAGAAAAACTAAAAAAAAAGATGTCGACATCACTTCTTGACAAGCGGGAAGGAGCAAATACAGTGCAAGACAAGAATCGCTTTGAGCCTTTCTTCAGATAGTCTTTGCCTTAATTGAACACCTTAGAAGGGAAAGATAAGCGGCCCAACAAATCCAATCAGTCACTAATCTGAATTCTTCTGACGGTTCCCGTATGAGGGCAGAGCTCTCTGTTCAAATGGATCCCGTGACTCTATTTTAAGTTGTAAATGAAATAGCTACGGTGAATAATGTTCGGTTAGGGCCTTACAAGGCTGGTGTCTGAATTCCATTCGGCTGTTTCGGATGATTGGTTATTGTGCCACTTTTCAGTAGTTGTTTTGTTTTTTCGCTCAAATGTATGCATGCTACTAAAGACTGTAGTATAAAAGCAATACATCCACGGTGTTGTCAACCAAGAGAGGACGGTCTCATTCAGTTTGGTCTGTGCCGACCAAAAGTTTAATTAGCAACATAACATTAAAGATCTCACCATTGCCTAGCTTGAAGATGCTCTTTTTAAACTAACGTTGTGTTAGAAAACGATTGTGAGATCGGGATTTTAAAGAGATGTTTTCGGTGTCTCAACAGACGGGACCTGTTGTCCAAGAAATGTAGACATACGTCAAAACAACCTCCAGAGGTTTTGCATGCTGCATTCGATCTCGATTCTAACGACAGCTTCTTGTCTAGACAGAACTTCTTGAAAAAGCTCTTGTTTAGCTCATGCGTCACCGGGCGTTATCCAATGAAAAGCCAGGCGGCATCATAGGCTGATGTCTCCGAATCATTGCTGAGCTGTGTTTGGCTTTTCAAATGATTCTAAGATTCCTAGGCCTTGGATTATTATTATAATTATATTATTGAACAGGATGTTTTTTTTGTGAGACACATTTTAATTGAGTCAAACAGATAATAACAACCAGTATAAAAATACAGAAAAAAAAACATTAAAAAAATATGTTTTTTTTTCAATTAGTTTCCAAAAATAATACCAAACAAAACAACCCCCCCCCCCCCCCCCACCCACCACCACCACCACCACCACCTCCTAAATGGCCCCCCTCCCTAAAGTCCTGTCATGTACTAGAAAAATATCTCATATGAAATGCGGTCCATTCAGTCGAGGGTCCTATTACTGAGGGAAGAAAGGCGGCAGATGGAAAATCACCGACATTACAGCGAATGAGGCCGGGCAGACGGCGGGGCAGTGTGTTTCATCAAATCTCTTCAAATGTGTTCCCTCCGCTCTCCATGTCCACGTATATGTATAAATGTCCCTTTTATATTTAAAACGGTAAAGTGTTGATATTCTATTCAGTCGCAAGATGATCCTGTCATCCTGTTTCTCCTTTATTTTGTATCCGTCAGAACAGTCTGAGGTATGGCTAGCAAGCAGAATGGTGTGCTACGTAGCATCGATATACGGGAGGCAATTTAAAGGAAGCAAGCAGGCCCGGAGTATTATGGGCTAGCAGGTCTGATAGTCATGTGCTGAAGCGGAGATAACAGACTGAAACTCTTTAAAAGAGAGAGAGAGAGAGAGAGAGAGAGAGAGAGAGAGAGAGAGCGAGAGCGAGAGCGAGAGCGAGAGAGAGAGAGAGAGAGAGAGAAAGGTGCAGGTGTTACTTATTCCTTATAAACATTGACTTGTAAGGTGATCTTCCAGTGTTTGATTACTGTATTTCAAGATGTCTGTTGGTAAAATTCAATAACATCCATGTCGGACAAAGAGCACATTTCTGGCAAAGTAATGGCCCCAATGAAAACACATGATTGGTAGATGATTTTAGAGGACGAAGAGGGATTAATCAACAGACGAGAATATTTATTTGACAGATAAGATTGTCTATATTTCAAGGATCTTAAAGGAAGAGCAACTGAGTTCTGCCTTTACATGGATAGCGTGTTAGGCTTAACAGCTTTATGGAAAGCTTTTTTTACACAGCTCAAAATGAAACATAGAATTAAATCAAAAAGAGCTGATTTTCATTACAAATGCTTATACTATAACCAATTACTGAGACGAATGCTACCAAAGCATATATGCATAATAATTCAATTAAATATGCATGCTTGGCACATATTGGTTAGATATATGTGTGTTCGTGTATTTGTGTGTGTGTGTGTGTTTGTCTGTGTGACTGAGTGCGTATGAATTTAACCCACATTTACTGTATTAATGTTCACTTTTTTTTAATTAATTTTTTTGCTGCAGTTGGGGTCCAGACACCAATAACACGCATGCATGTATGCACACACACACACACACACACACACACACACACACACACACACACACACACACACACACACACACACACACACACACACACACACACACACACACACACACACACACACACAAAGTCAGACATGTTGTCTTATGTTTCACTGTCAAGTATTTCATCTGAAATACTTGCCAGAGAAAGTAAACATGGGAATTACATGAGGGGCAGAAAGGGATGAAGGAGACGGATTCGATCTTATCAGAGAAATAAATAAATCAACAGACCCCAAAAAAGAAAGAGAAAACGAATGATTAACGTATCATATCACAGTGTCGATGCAGGAGGAATGAGGAAGTGGAGATATAGGGTTGAATTGAGGTTGAAATGAGAAACAACAGACACTTGGGAGGGCTGTGTCAATCGTGTTGTGTCAGAATAAAGTGCAGCTGTGTTTGTGTTCATCTGCGTGGCTTAACATCTGCCTGGTCATGTGAGGGCTGACTGAACGTTGGCTTGCATCAACAGTAGAGAGGTGCCAGTGACCCGGTGAGCTGTGCTGCCCGTGGTGCAGGGCAGAGCAGAACAAGATGCAGCTGGGGCACTCATTTAGTGGTTCGATTGTGTGACCGCTTTTAATGACTTTGAAGCCCGATGTCCGCTCATTAAAACCAAAAGCATGAAAATGTCTTTGCTTGCTCCAGCAGCTGTGATGGGGTGAAATTATATTTTAAATTCTCATCAATAATCTGAGAATTTACAAGCAATCAATGCATAAAAAAATATCAAATGTTTATATTCACCTCTTGTCGCGAATGTATAATGCAAATGTTCGCGTATTTACTGCATTGCAGACATTTGGCCTGTCGAAGAATTTAACCAACTAGAAACATTTTTATCAGAAGACTTATTTACACGTTCGTCTGTGAGAAAACACGGAAATTCAAATACTTCATAATTCAGTTTGGTGGTCAAAGATACCTCATGAAACACACAATAGGAGGCTAAAGGGCTGGACTGGAGAGCAGCAAGAGCAGAAAGAGACCCGTCGGGTTGTAGAACGAGGTGGCTAGCTACCCTGTAAAGCAGTGGGGTACCTCAGGCTGGGCTTGCTCCATGAAGTATGGGTTGGTAAGGAGATGGTAGATCAGGAGATTGCAGAGAAAGAGACAGAAGATCAGGCAGGAGATGGTCCATAAGGAGATGGTAGACGAGGAGATGGCAGATGAGGAGATGGTCCATAAGGGGAAGGTAGACAAGGAGATGGCAGATGAGGACATGGTAGATCAGGAGATGGTCCATAATGAGATGGCAGATGAGGAGATGGTCCATAAGGAGATGATAGATGAGGAGATGGTCCATAAGGAGATGGTCCACAAAGAGATGGTCCATAAGGAGATGATAGACGAGGAGATGATCCATGATGAGATGGTTGATGTTGCTCATTCAATGACCTCTCCACCTGGCAATGTGCACAACTGTTCTCCTCTTGAGACTTCTCACAACTGTTTATTTGATTTTCTTTAAATATCTTACATACTTCTCTTCCATTCTCATAACCTTTTGAGATAATTAAGACAGGTTTAAGACACTTGTGACCCCAGGTTAAGGAAACAACTCTATTATCCTGCATATTATCCTCAATGCTATGGTTACCACCACCACAAACTTAAATCAGGCCAAGTTTATACTCTTTTGTATTCTTTTTTAATTTATTTTTTAGGCTTCTCAAAGAGTTGTCATTCCAATGAACATCCAAATGTTTGCATTTATGATCTTGTGTCAATAAATACGCATAAACAAAATAAAAGGCTTCAAAGCATCCCGTGTTCTCACATCAATATTCTCCCCACAGAAATAGTAACATTTTAGATGGATTTGCATATGAATTTATCTATTTTTCTTTCCCGAAACGCACATATTGTTTTAGTTACTTTAGGATTAAAGCGCTTTGGGTTAAGAGTTTATAATGAACGTGACCGAAAAAGGTAATGTGCGTTGCTTTTTAACAAAACATGAACCATCTTTCCTCTGCACTAAATACTGATGTCGAGAGGGGAGACTGTAAACCCCTCAAGTACAGGCAAGAACAATGAATGTCCATCTTTAACATGCAGCCAAGCCCCCCTACCCACACTATACCCTTTCAACCGGTGGTTACAGGTGGTCGTTATTGTTATGAAGTAGATCTAAGCCTCAGGTGTACCTCGATTTGGCTTGCTGTGACTGGCTGTAGAACTGCTTTTGAACTTGGGGAACTGGACATCGTCCCTCCACTGGGAGAACTGGTGTGTTGGTTCAAAGACCGGAGTTTCGGTGGGAGGCAACGTGGTCCGGACCACCACGGACAAATGGCAAGGGGAGTATTAGGGGGGGGGGGGGGGGGGGGGGGACATGTCGGACCGGTTTGACAAAGCACCCTGTACACACCGCAAGGTGCAATTTTGTCGCATACCTGCCTGATTTTGCATATTATCTCATGCAAACACACTAATGTCAGGTTTACATAGATTCCAAACATTGCTATCAGTTTAATTGTGCCGTTGGCGTTTCGGAGAAGACAGGCGAACAAAAAGTCTGCATGAAACAAACAATTCTTGGGATTGCCACCTATTCCATAGAAACATAAAGGAGCCAATTAAATATAAATGTCCCTCATTTCCATGGAGGGCGGTTTAAAGCGACCCAACATTGACAGACAGCTCCGTCCTACTGGGGGAGAGGCGGATTGGGGCACAAGGGGGGCCAGCATTAGCTTCACACCGGGCCACCAGAGATACCAGAGCTGATGGTCATTGAGGAGCCCTCCTCAGACGCTTTCCACTCTCCACCCAGCGCGGCCGCTGTCTGAGTGATGGGGGATCGAGGCTGCAGCAGAGAGCCGTGAGACGGTGGCCTCAGAACACCGGGGCTGTTTGGGATCAACGTGGAACAGTTCGCACAAATACATAATAACAAAGTGTCTGTCTAGTAGAGGAGTTTACATGTTCAACCAATCCGTTCCTTTTTGCACCGCCAGTCCGGTAACAGATTGTATTTGTTTTAAATGTCAACATGCGGCACTATAAGTGTTTATTTGTGCATTTGTTGATATTTTTGTACGTATTTTGCCCTTTATGGTGACTCAGACTCGTGTCATATTGACCTAAACTTCAACTCCAGCACGGAGGACTCTGACTCGACTGCACAGGACCAAAAACACCCCCACACACACACCCCCCCCCACACACACACACACACACGGACACACCCCCCCCCACACACACACACACACACACACACGCACACACCCCCACACACACACTCACACACTCACTCACTCACTCACTCACTCACTCACTCACTCACTCACACACACACACACACAAGTACACAAGTACACAAACACCCAACCCCCCCCCCCCACCACCCCCTCCCCACCCACCCTACACACCCACGGCGCGGCCATCGGCCCACTCACCGATGGGCAGCGCCAGGAAGAAGGGCAGCCAGCACAGGATGAACATGCCCACCACCACGCCCAGCGTCTTGGCCGCCTTCTTCTCCCGCGAGAACTTGAGCAGCTTCACCGTCAGGTTGCCGGTGCGGCCCCCCGGCGCTCCGTGGCCGTTGTTCTTGCCCACGCACAGGTCCTGGATCTGCTGGTTGCGGCAGTGGATCCGGAGGGTGACCTCGTTGGAGTTCTCCTTCACCACGCCGGCCTCCAGGTTGCGGGTGGTGCGCTTGGCCACCACGTACACCTGGCAGTACATGGCCAGGATGACGGCCAGCGGGATGTAGAAGGAGCCCAGCGAGGAGAAGAGCGCGTAGAAGGGCTCCTCCGTGATGGGGCACACCCTGACGTCCTGGGGGGGGGGGGGGGGGGAGAGAGGGAGGTATAGAGGGGAAGAGAGGTAGAGAGAGGGAGGTGGGGGGAGGCAGATATAGAAAAGGGGGAGGTAGAGAGAGAGAGGCAGGTAGAGAGAGGGAGGGGGATAGAGAGGGGGAGGTAGAGAGAGGGTGGGGGAGGTAGAGAGAGAGAGAGAGAGAGAGGGGAGTAGAGAGGGAGGTAGAGAGAGGGAGGGGGATAGAGAGGGGAAGGTAGAGAGAGGGTGGGGGAGGTAGAGAGAGAGAGAGAGAGAGAGGGGAGTAGAGAGGGAGGTAGAGAGAGGGAGGGGGATAGAGAGAGGGAGGTAGAGATAGGGTGGGGGAGGTAGAGAGAGAGAGAGAGAGAGAGAGAGAGAGAGAGAGAGAGAGAGAGAGAGAGAGAGAGAGAGAGAGAGAGAGAGAGAGAGAGAGAGAGAGAGAGAGAGAGAGAGAGAGAGTGAAGCAGATGGAGAGAGGGAGGTAGAAAGGGAGAGGGGTGGTGGAGGTAGAGAGAGAGGGGGGAAGTGAAGAGAGGCAGGTAGAGAGAGGGAGGTAGAGAGAGGAAGGTAGAGAGAGAATTATAGGGTGATTGGTTTTCTTTTTTTTAATCTGATTTTCTCCATGACTGCACCATAATCACCTTTTGAAAATACTCTCCTTCTCTACTTTACCTTGACTTATCTCAACTCATTTCACCTTACCTAACCTTGGTTAACATAACCTTACCAAATCTAACCAATCATCCGTTTACCTTATCTAACCTATCCCTTACCCAACCTCACCAACTAATTTCCTTTTCGAACATGTTACAATTATCAAGTATTTATCATTTATGTATCTAATTATGCTTTCTATTTTGTTTAACATCAGTCATTTGTGTATGATATATATTGTTTGTTTTCTTTTACATGTTCGAAATACATTTCAATCAATCAATCGATCAAAACCATGACGATTTCGATTTAGCTTTTTATGAGCTTTGACATCTGTTCATAGAAATTTTCCGTAATGTTGTCAGCACCTGTAACACCTTCAAAAGATGGTGAAAACAATGACTGGCACACGGTAGAGGAAGCCACCGACCTCATATCCGTTCTCCGTTATCCAGCTCCACCAGAACCCCAGAGATATTGGGTGGTTCCTCGAGGTAGAGCTTCGAGATTGTACCTAACCTTACCTAAGATTACCCAACCAAACCTGACTGAACTATCTCACCTAACCGGACCTCACCTTAGCTAACTTAACGTAACAATACCTTGCCTTACCAAATGTTACCTGACCTAATCTAACTTTACGATACCTAACCTTACTCAATCTTACCATATCTAAACTTACCTCACCTTACCTTACCTCGATGTACCTAGCCTAACTTTACCTTGGTATCATTTGTTTAATGACCTTATTACAGCTCAGGCAAAACCCTGAAACGTTCACAGATCCCATTATCCTGAGGAAATCAACCTCCCCTGGGTAACACTTTTCCTGCCATTATCCCATTTCGGTAAACCTCAAGTAAGCCATTTGAACCAGTGCTCAACACCAGTATCACAATAGGCCATCCCGGGGGTCCTAACAATACACATTTTATGCTGCTGCATTAATAGGCAGTTTAGGGCAATACTGGCACACATTACTTTACTTTCCTTGGGAAAATGTTCTGAGTTGTGAATGCACATGCACAGTTTGTTAGTAGAAAGTTTACAATCTTCATGTGAGCAAGTGTGTGTGAGTGTGTGTGTGTGTGTGTGTGTCTGTGTGTGTGTGTGTGTGTGTGTGCGTTTTGTTAGTGTATGTGGGTGGGCGTTTGCGTGTGTGTGTGTGGAAATGAGCGAATGTGACTGTGTGTGTTGGCATGCGTCCATGTGTGAGTTATCCCTAGTTGGAACCTATGCAAAGTTATTTTGAACTCTGTAAAGGTACTCGGCACGATGCGTCCTGCCTTGGCACTGGGTCCGAAGACAGAATAAGACTTAAAGAAACACTACACACTTTGACTTAGAAGCTGACCTCGAGGAGCAGATCAGAACCAGACAGAAAGATGTTGGCTATTTTGAAGTAGCCTAACTGGAAAGACAGTTGAAGACATGACTACAGTTAATTTTAATGTCTCTTGGGAATGAGGTAATTTTGGAGGATTCATGCATTTCGGGGTTACCTTGGGGAACATTAAACAAAACTTTAAGCTTAGGCTGACAGTTAAATTCAGTAGCTGCGCCCCTTTAATAAAGATAATCATTTCTGATATTAAATCATATGTTGTTGACTACTGCATGGTCAAACTTGTATAAGGACCTCTGAAAACAGGCCTGCCTGCTGTTTCAAAATATATAATAATTATAATAGAGAACAATTATAATAATGTTAGATAGATAGATGGATAAAATAAATGGATAAATAGATCAATCGATAGATGGGTAGATGTAATGGATCAAATATATGGATAGATAGATATACAGGCCAATTAACAAAATAATTAGCATACACCTTTCCGGTCCTACCTGAGAGGGAGGCTGCTTCCATCCCAGCAGCGGCCCGATGGATATGATAATGGCCAGCACCCAGACCCCGAGCATCGCCAAGAGCGCCCGCTTCTTGGTCACGATCATGGGGTACTGGAGCGGGTAGCTCACCCCGATGTACCGGTCGATGGAGATGGCGCACAGCGACATAATAGACGCCGTGCAGCACAAGACGTCCACCGCGGCCCAAATGTCGCAGAATATCCTCCCGAACACCCAGTAATCCAGGACCTCCAGCGTCGCGGACACGGGCAGCACGGTCGTGCCCAGCAACAGGTCGGCGATGGCCAGGTTGATAATGAAGTAGTTGGTGGGGATGCGCAGCTGCCTGTTGCACACCACCGACAGTATGACCATGATGTTGCCCACGATGGCGAACATGATGAAAGAGGCGAGCACCATTCCCACCGGGATAGCCCGGCTCAGGTCCAGTGGAGCCGTGCCGTTGGAGTCCGCGTGGGTTCCGGCAGAGAGGGAGAGGTTGGAGAGCGGAGAGCTCTCCTCC
>NC_044054.1:27509170-27524170 GCF_902167405.1 Gadus morhua
TAATATTTATGATATTTTTGGTTTTAATTTACTTCAATGTGACTCATATTTGGTACCCTGGAGAAATGGGTCAGGAAAAGAGTTGAAGGAAAGCAAATGGTGACAAACTAAACTCCAGGTAGTGGCAAAGAGAAAGTGTTTTGCACTGTACACAAGAAAAAAACAAACAGTAGCATAATGAGACGCTGGAAAATATTAAACCTAAGTATTTGAACAATGTACCGAATTTATTCCAATCTTTAAACGAGGTTGTGAATATTCCACTGCATAAATGACCCCTGAGCTTATCTCAACTGACACAGTTAACGAGTTTGCAGCCTTTTTACATGAAACAATTACAGCACCAGATGCTCTTTGCAGGCAAATAAAACTGATTACCAGCAGATTCAATAACAGACATACTGCAGCACATCGTGTGCCGTTGTAGGCTAGTCGGTTTCAAAAGGCTCCAAAAACAGCTGAGTTTGAGCCTTCGATGAAAGAGTGCCGTTTCAATAATCCTTCAATAACTATAAACTGGTCTTAAACTGTTCATGTGCAAAGTTATTGAAAAGGTTCTCTACCAACAACTCAGTAACGTCCATACATAGAAGTCTTTTAGTCTGGTGTTCGACCACATCACAGCATCGGGACAGCGGTCACCAAGGTAACGAACGACATTAACGGAAAACTGCCTTAAATCACTTCAACCGTGTATGTGGTGTTGGTCACAGATCAATCATGCACACTTGTGATTTAACATCGACACGCTCCCTAAGCTCAGACACTCGAATCCAACCATCTCTCTGACACCACAATGATGGCCACGATAAACCACTCTACACTGCACTTACACCAGATAACTTAAGCCAGATTCAATGGCTCTCCCAATGGCCGGAAAAATACCTGAATGTGCCAAAATGTCCTTCAATTCAACAAAGAGGAAACCAACTTTATAGCATTTGAAGAAAGGCAGAACTCTGAAGCGTACATCCTCAGGCCCAGCTCCTTAGCACCAGCCAGGTTCTGAAGTCTGGGCACTGTCCTGGCATCAGACCGACACTAATCATCCTATCAATACATGACTAATTCAGCCCGATGTGCACCCCAAAATTATTGCACCAATGAGAGGATTCATGTCCAAACCACGCCTGGAGAAACCTGGAGACACATGCTTTGATCTCAAGTCGCCGGGACTCCTGTAATAGCATTTTTGCTAGCATGCCAAAAGACAATTAGTAATCCTTCCAAACGCTGCGGCCAGGGTCCTCACTAGAAACTAAAAAGCTGATCGGATCCAAACAGTTCTTGAAATCATTTCGTCAGGCTCCCTCCGTCCCATTGAATCTGATCTTGAAATTTCACCGCTCACCTACAAATCACTCAATGGTCCGGTGCCAAAATACATGAAGGACATTCTTGTACAATGCCCACCCTCCAGGCCGTACAGCCATCTGGAAACGGCTCTATGGTTACCGAGGGTTACGACCAAACATGGTGAGGCTGCATTCAGTCATCATGCAGCTACCAGCTGGGACTGGTATTCAGTACGTACTCTGGTACGGGTCTGTTAGTATTCGGGGTCATAATTTACTACAAGGTTAGATAAATTAGCCCTTAATTAACATAAGTTAACGTGGTAATATTATTTCTTCAATTTAATTAGCATTGGGATTAGGTTAAGGGTTAGGGTTGAATTATGTATACCTTAGCATTGACACCATGAGTAAACCTGAACAACATTAGTGAATGATAATTTGACCTTTGCTTATCAATGCCTCAACCAATTTGATGTTTTTACTTAATGTATACTTTTATCTAAACTTCAATACTAATAATTTGCTTTATCATCAATAAATGTGCTTCATGAATAAACGTGCCATGCCCTGCATGTTGAAAGAAATGATATTCATGTAAATCTGGATTTGGATGTTCAGCTACTGACCGCAGCGAACACCACAACTCCCGATCGGGATCAATATTCACAGCGGACGGAGGTCGATGGAAGACGCAGAGCCAAACACCTGGCGCCTGTGGGACAGCTGTTGCCTTGATGTGATGGAAGGAGGCCTCATTAGTTTGGACCGCCTCTGGTGCCGTTTGGCCCGAGGCTCGTATTACGATTCATGCGCATTTCCAAATCGAATTAATGCCCCGTGCCCATCACCTACCTGGGGCCATCTCGTCCAGCTGAGGGGGAGGTCATCGGGGCTGGGGGGGGGGGGGGGGCAGCAGCGTGCAATCTGGGGGGCTGTACAGAGCCTAACCGGTGGACCACCACCTGGTTTTGAACGAAGACGTTAAGTCTTTCTATCTTTCTTACTTCTTTGATGTTGTTGGATAAATGTTCAGGCCTGGAGGAGTTTATGACAAGCTGCAGTGCACCCATGAATCATAGTGTGTGTGTGTGTGTGTGTGTGTTTGTGTGTGTGTGTGTGTGTGTGTGCGTGTGTGTGTGTGTGTGTGTGTTTGTGTGTGCCGACACAGTGTATGTGTGTTTGTATGTATGTTTTAGACAAAATATTTGTTATCCTGTTTGCATTGTGCCATGAATTACACATGTGATGATTATCAATTTAAAAGATAATTTTGCGAGTCAAGAGAGTCGCAGGTTCTCTTAAGAAAGACAGTGAAAACACGTTATTTGAAAGACTACAAGTGACGTCCTGATCTTCTCTCTTTGCAAGTCACCCAGAGCCGCTGAAGCTAGCGTTTACGTGATGCCTGGGTGTGTTTCCTGGGAATGACTGGGAATAAGACATGTTGGTGTTGGGGACGTATGTTATGTGCTGTACCGATATAAGGCCCCATGGTGGACAGTGGACGGGCGGGAATTAAGGGCCTAGCAACCCTGGGGTTTTGGAAACCAGCTGTTGGTATGTGGAAAGGAACGGCACTGGGAGGAAGACAGGGTGAGAGAGAGAAAGAGAGAGACTGAGAGAGAGAGAGCGAGAGAGAGCGAGAGAGAGAGAAAGAGAGAGAGAGAGAGAGAGAGAGAGAGAGAGAGAGAGAGAGAGAGAGAGAGAGAGAGAGCGAGAGAGAGAGGCTGGAAGCTGAGACCGTCTGAAGTGGTTCCCAACCTTTTTTGGCCCATGACCCTATTCCTAGCTCTGAACATTTTTACGACTTCAATTTACATTTGTGTACTCCTGCTTTCACACAAAAAATTTTTACCCAATTGACATCTGCGGGTAATATTGAAGTCCCGGTGGATGTAATCATTCCAGTACAACCAAGTGATTTGCATTCAATTGCCAATCGGCTATGAATCATAACGCAGTCAGTTAAAATATAAACCGGACATCAATGAGACCAATAATACAAAAATAAAGAAATGGTTTGCTAATATGGGATATATATATACAAATATCAATAGCTTATGCCAGCAAACTCCTGCGACCCTATATGCATATCCGGGGACCCCGAGTGGGCTCCCGACCCCGAGGTTGGGAACCCCTACCACAACGCCTCCCTGATGTCAGCAGCTGAAACTCCCGATATGATGGATGTGACGAATCTGAGAAGTTATTCTTGGCCTCTCTGCATTTTGAACAGTGACACCCATAGTCTATGAGTCTGTGTGTCTGCATCTGTGTGTGTGTGTGTGTGTGTGTGTGTGTGTGTGTGTGTGTGTGTGTGTGTGTGTGTGTGTGTGTGTGTGTGTGTGAGTGTGTGTCTGTTTGTATACATGCATGTGTGTGTGTGTGTGTGCGTGTGTCTGTTTTTCTACGTCAGTGTCTGCGCGTGTGTGTGTGTTTCTGTGTGTGTGTGCGTGTGTCTGTTTGTCTACGTGAGTGTCTGCATATGTGTGTGTGTGTGTGTGTGTGTGTGTGTGTGTGTGTGTGTGTGTGTGTGTGTGTGTGTGTGTGTGTGTGTGTGTGTGAAAACAGTGATTCCCAGAGAGTCCAATACAGTGGTTGCCAGAGCTGGCATTGGCAACCACTGTAGTGGACTCTCAGAGCTGTGAGAAACGGGCCTTCGTCCCTCAGCCAAGATATATTGGGCTCATTCAGCCCATGGTGACTGAGGTCACAGGCTCATAAAACTAGAATGCATATCGACTACACGCATTGTTTGCTATATGGAGGGTTTGTATATGGTCTGTGTGTGTGTGCATGTTTTCGGTGCTTGTGTGTTTGTGTGAATTAGGAGTGTGTGTTTGTGTGTGTGTGTGTTTGCTCGTGTGTGTATTCGCGTTGCGTTTTGGTGTGTGTGTGTGTGTGTGTGTGTGTGTGTGTGTGTGTGTGTGTGCGTGTGAATGAGTACGATTGTGTGTTTGGGAGCATGAGTGTGTCTGCTGGTGCCAGTATAAACTATATGAGTAGGGCATATAACTAAATCATGTTGCTTCAGAAACAAATCTATTAAGCAGCGTTATTTATTTAAAAGCTTAAAAAATACCATAAAAATAAAGCATATTTTCTCTTTTTCACTTGCGTCTTAATGTCCAGGCCGAAATAAGGCCTTGCCCAACCACATTCCTCTGCTACTAGTGAAGGGGGAATTCCTGTCGCATCTCATATTTGCAGAGCTGACCGTGAACACATGACATTTTTGAGAGGAAAACAAGTTCTCATCATCCCCTCCCCTTGTCATTGAGATTATCTTCTGACTGCAGACAGTTCTGGGACAGAAGGATTTTATTTAAGTAGCGCACTTGCTATCTTGCATTTTGTTTACACACACACACACACACACACACACACACACACACACACACACACACACACACACACACACACACACACACACACACACACACACACTCTGAGTCCTGAGTGTGTTTAGGCGACGCTGCATTCATTCACTCATACACTCGAAAACGAAAACGCTAATATTTTCCCTGTGTATTGCTCAAATATGCTGCCTCAGGCACTGTTTGCTTAAATCATGTGACTGTAATGTAATCTATAGCACGGCTTCCAAGCACGCATTGGAAAATGTCTGTCTGCTGAAAAAAATCCCTCTCTGCCCTTAATAAAACAAACAAATATTCTAATTCAATAGTAGTTCAGTAAAATAACTATTTCCATGCTTGTCTATAAATCAACTTCAGTAATTTTAAGTCCTGCCCTGTAGTCTGGAAAGCACTTCCTGTGTGTGTGTGTGTGTGTGTGTGTGTGTGTGTGTGTGTGTGTGTGTGTGTGTGTGTGTGTGTGTGTGTGTGTGTGCGTGTGTGTTTATGTGCGTGTGTGTGTGTGCGATTGTGATTGTATTTGTGTGTGTGTGTGTGTTTGTGTGCGTGTGTGTGTTTGTGTGTGTGTGTATGTGTGCTATTGTGATTGTATTTGTGTGTGTGCGTGCGTGCGTGCCTGCGTGCGTGCGTGCGTGCTTGCGTGCGTGCGATTTCCAGGCTTTGGTCTTGCCAGATTCTGTCTCCATACACATGTAAAACAGAGACATTAAGGATTCACAGGTGTGCAATCTGGCTGCCTCTGGCCCCTGGATCTATTCACACACTTTTAGCCTTTGTTTGGAAACGTGGATGATCCCCACCACCGACATTTATCTACCATCAAGAAACTATGATGAGAATTATATGAAACCAAATAATGTCTGAAATGATTTATTTTGAATCCCAACGTTGAATCATCCATGAATGATGCTTTGGGCTCATCCTCAACACTGTAACACAATCGTCTAGGATACAAAGAGGAAATCACAAGACTTTCAAATAACCTCACAGCTGACCAAGATGAACACGTCTGGCACGTGCGTAAATAATCTGAAACTGCATATAGACTTAAAAAAACATCTAAATCAATTCCCATCATAAATCTTGGAGGCCAGTGGTCACGAAGGTAATACAGTATGTTCCTTTGACTGGGATGAAACATTAGCCTGGTCCTACCAGACTCTCGTACTTCATTTCATTTGTACAGAGAGTCTGGACCTACTCAATCTACAAACGGTAACTCACTTGAAGGCGGGTGTCTGTTGAAGTTTAAACTATTGGATCTGGCCACCCAGTGCCACTCTGGATCTGCCATAACCAATCGCTAACGTTTGGCCGGGTATCACGTTGCACACAGGCTCTTAACAAAACAAACACTGTGCGTGAAGATGTCCGTCAACGAGAGCTGACTTTAATTGGTCTCAGCCACTCCCTCTGTTCGCTGATTGGACGCAGAATATTTAGACGGAGAAAACCAACTAACGTACCGCAGACCCAGACCTAGTACTGAAAGGAAATTCAAATTGAGGCAGGCGGAGCCAGGCTAATGAAACATAGTAGTTAAAAACAAATGTTTTCATCTTGTCCTGAGAGGAAAGGAGACCAACTTATGAACAGACCAAATAGCCGGGGAAAGAAAACGGTCTGGTCCTTAATACTGCTGCTCATGGTGCAGGCCAGCATTAATATAAGCCTGAGATCTTCCCAATAAGCCTGAGCTTATGGGAATCTTCATCGTGGAGCTCTCATGGGACCTTCGCTCTCCTATCGGGTGTTCCTTCATAACACAACAATGAGGCATAAGCCAATAGCATGGGATGGGAGATCTCCAGTTGCTTGAGAACTCGTAGTATGAGACAGACAGTGAGGCTGTGTATTTATTCAGTATAGTATGCTGCTTCTGAAATTGTTAATAACAGTGTAGCAATGTCCAGGCTACACCTCGGTGGCTGCCACACTCCAGAGGGGACTTCAGTTGGGCTCCTCCCGACAGAATGACGCATGGGGGGGTGGTGTTAGAACGATCTGTTTATTGTAAAGACTGGTTGAAGAATATACATCTAGGAGAACTCTCCATGAGTGTGTGTAGTTTAGGCCCAATCCCATTTCTACCCCTTACGCCTTCCCCTTACCCCTTCAAAACAAGGGGGAGGGGTAAGGGGAAGGGGTAAGGGGTAGAAATGGGATTGGGCCTTAATCTGTGCACACTGATTGGTCAACGGGCAACAGGCGTGCAGCCTCACCCAGCCCAAGAGTCCAATCAGACTCGGCCAGGTGAGCAGGCCCGCCGCTCCCTGTACGCAGAGTACGCAGAGTGCCTAGGGCACCAAGTACCTGAGGGGGCGCCAAAAATTAAGGTTTGTAAAAAAAAAAGAAAATACATTATTGAATTAAAAAAATATGTACATTTGTTATGAAGAGGCCCACCGTTGTTTGTTCTTAATTGTATTACCTATCGCTCAATTTCGGTAAATTAGATGTTTTTACCTAATGTTAGATGTTTTTACCCCCCCCCCCCCCCCCCCCCCCCGCTCACGTAGGACACCGAAAAACCAGCCGCCATCCTCCCACTCTCCCACAAACAGGTTTTAAAAACCGAGCAGTTCAATTAAAAATGTTTTGTGTATAGCAATCCTGTTTAAAGTTGAATGCATCCTTCTGTGGGCATAGCTTGTATCAAATATTTAGCGATTTTATCGTTTTTTTGGGAAAATGTCATCATTAACAAAAATTGTACTGCAGTGCCTAGTACTCTTGTGACTCCGGCTAGTACGCCTCACCGCCATTGTGTCTGTCTTGTCACTTAACCAACGGTTCACAGTGAATGTGTTTAACACGCGTCTAAGTGTGCCAATTGCGCCGCTGGGAGGGCCATCTGGAGGACTCCGATCCCACCACCTCCAGGACGCGTTGTCAGACTGAGTAAACAGGCTGGCGGCATGTAAACAGCTCCCAGGCAACGCATCCATAATAATAACGCATAAAAACATAATTGTTTTCAGATCCCAGCAGTCATTTGGATGCGGTAACACATAATTAATCCAGGAGTTCAAATTATAAATATGAAGCTGTCGTAAGATACGAGATATTTGTTGTAATTTACGATGGACAAATGTAAACGAAAAGTCAATAGACCTCCTGGCTCCCGTTTATTATTGTAGTGGATGTTTCTCCTATGAGGGCAAAAAAACATAATTTGGTTAAACACAAATGCATTTCAGTGGTGTGAATTAAGGCAAATCGCCCATCTTTACCTATATCCCAATAAGCTGGGCCCAACTACACCCTAACAGTCTATGATTGCACTAAATATGTCTCGTACAGTGGAGCAGTCTGACGATCAGTAAATCAATCCACAACATTTGACTTTTACCCTAACTCTGTCCCTCAAGCCTCCCCATATGGCACATTGCCATGGTAGCCCAGAAGAGGGTATGAGAAACATTCTGCTCCCTGTCTCAGTGGCAGCTCCACGCCCTGTAGTTCTCAGTGGTCGCAATCAGCCAAAGAGCTTACTGCTGTCTTCGTCATAAGTCTCGGATCAACTTTACTGGGTTATTCTTTACTAAGGGCATTTCAGATGCTAATGTTTATTTTTCTTTGTGTGTGTTTATTTGCGTGTTTTAGAGTGTGTGTGTGTGTGTGTGTGTGTGTGTGTGTGTGTGTGTGTGTGTGTGTGAGAGTGTGAGAGCGTTTGCGCTTGTGTGTGTGAATGTGGATGTGTGTGGATGTATCTGTGTGTGTGTTTGCGTTTATATTTGCGCATGAGAGTGTTCATGTGTGCATGTGTGTATGCGAGAATGCTTGTGTGTGTGGTGTGTGTGTGTGTGTGTGTGTGTGTGTGGTGTGTGTGTGTGTGTGTGTGTGTGTGTGTGTGTGTGTGTGTGTGTGTGTGTGTGTGTGCTTGTGAGAATGCATGTGTATGTGTGTTCACACGAGTCCTGATTGTGAAGAGTTCCTTGCTGTGGAGGCTCAACCAGACGCTGTGTGTTAACAGACCATCGCTGGGCAGAGAACCCCGGGAATGATGCAATGTGTGTGGATGCAGATCCAATGGCCTCCCTTAACGCCAGCATCGATGGGTTTTACTGGAGGCAGGGCGGCTACAGGAAGCCAGTGGAAAGAAGCAAATGGAGGCACAAAATGTGCATGCTTTGCTTGGTTGGACCCAAAACTGTTGAGGTCTACCACTGGGTGATGGTATCGTAAGTGAATGTGACCGATGGTGGGTGGGCTGATGCCCTGATGCAGGTTAAGTACTTAAGTACTCAAACTCACGAGATTCGACATACGATTTTTTTCTAGATTTTATTCTAAGATTACAGTTTATTTGTCTTAAAGTGACACAGTGAGAATTTACTCTTTGCTTGCTTTTAACTGACTCATTTCGATTTTATCCTATACCTCACATAGGGTATTACAACTCACTTATTTAAATGTGTGATACTAATATATAGAAGCAGAAAATTAGTTGATCACTTCTCAAGATTTTCCCTATTTACCAAAGAGATTGCAAGGGATGGATTTAAACTCATCCACACCACACGGTACCAAAGCGATACCATTTGGTAAATTCATCCTCGTCAAGCGGGCATATTCATCTCCTGCATCGTGTGTGTCCTCCTTCTGGGGTGCATCTGGCGCTCATAACAACCGTGTTACAAAAAGCATCGCAACCGCCGCAAACCCCGTGATGACAGGACAAGACGCCGGACAAAATGTTTGTTCAGAGTGCCATCTGATCCCCCCTCTCCATACGACGGCCATCTGCATGACCGGAAGACCGGAGGAAGGTGTCGAGCCAGGGATAACGGATCGTTCGTCATCCCCTCAACAGCTTTAACAGGCGCGATTCCGAGTGATGCTGGTACCGCCGTGATAGAGTCACCCGGAGGGCTAGGGGCTGAAGGGGTCGGAGTTCGGAGGGCGGAGGTCAGAGGTCGGAGCTCCCCCGTCAAGATTCAAAGGCCCTCTGGGAGACCTGGGTGAAGGATAGATAGAGCGGGGTGTCATCTGCGTACAAGGCGGTTCCGGGAGCCACACACGATTGAGCGAAAGCAGTGGACCCAATTGACCTCTTCCCGGGCTGCGGAATGCTGATGAGGGAGGCTGATGGGTCCGGACGGCTGATGAATGACCAGCGGCTTGGGCTGAGAGCAGGGTGGCGGGATCCAGAGAGTTAGGGGGGGCTGATTATGGTTCCACGTCGGCGCAACGCAAGAACCACACAGTCGCTTCGACGCAATCGTGAACCTGTTTTGGTTCTGCGTCGGGTTTCAGTGAGACGACCAATCACAGCCCTTGCTGCTTCTTCGCCTCGACGAATGGTGACACATTTTTGGGAGGCGCACGTCGGGCCGTTGCGGTGGACGCAAGGAGGGTCCGCAAGGACGTAACGGGTCCGTAAACCCATTGTGGTTTATGGCCCTTTAGGAAGAGTGTGGCATGCCTACACTTCTGTACCCAGACTGGTTGGGTTCCAGCAGAGGAGAGGGACGGGGTGGCGGTGTTGTGGGGGACAGAGAGTCATTTGTTTCAATTGTGAGGTTTCAAAGTGCACTGGATAGAAGTGTGAAATGGAGTGGTCTGGGTTGGAGCGGGGAGGTGACCTGAGGCTGCTTCAGCGTAGCGTGGAATGTCATGAGCGATGCTTGTGAGTGCGGGGATGAGAGTCGGGGTGAAGGACTGTGGGGGGGGGGGGGGGGGGGAGACACATGAGCGCACACACACACACACACACACACACACACACACACACACACACACACACACACACACACACACACACACACACACACACACACACTCAAATACATAAACACACACAGACACACATAAATACAAACAGACACACACACACGCACACAAACACAAAAATAAAACCACACACACACACACACACACACACACACACACACACACACACACACACACACACACACATACGAACACAAACACAAAAATAAAAACCACACACACACACACACACACACACACACACACACACACACACACACACACACACACACACACACACACACACACACACACACACACACACACACACACACACACCCAGACACACATAAACACATTATTCAGCCTTCAGTAAAAACCGGGCCGGATGAAAAGTCTCAAGCTAGAAGAATGTTTCAGCACTTTTCTTCCAAGAACTCCGGGCTACGTCTGATCCAGGATACTGTTCTGAGCGAGATTAGGTTTCAAACAGTGAGTCATGGGGTCCCTATTAATTAGTGGCCTTCAGCCTTTCACCTATTCTTGCTCAGTGAATGGACAGGGCACCTGCTCACTGGGGGCCACTCCCCAGCGGGGCCGGGTGGACCTGCGTCCACCCTGCTTCATAATGCTCGCTGAGTGATGTGGTGGTCGAGGCGTCCCGCAGGGCCAGCGCTGGACAATGTAGCTCTGCAGGTCAGGAATGTGTTGGGAGGCGGGCCGAAGTGTGAAGACAATGGAAATGAACACATTGAGGCACTCTGGGACAAACGCTTGGCTGATGACGAGGTTTCGCATGAACCCCTGGGTCGATCTCCAGGGGAACCTGCCGAGAATGTTACCAGGGACGGAAAGGGCTTGAGTACAGTGAGGGTTCAGACCCCGTCCACCACATTTTTAAATGAGGGTTTATCACATTTAATCGTAACAGCGATCTAGTCTCTCTTCCAGATAAAGAGAGTGACAAGGGAAGCCAGAGTCTGCTTATTTAAAACATGTGCAAGGAGTTTTCAGCACTGAATGTTCTCTTTCACTTTCCCCTGTCATTTCACCGCATTGACCAACCCAGAAAATATGAAATCATAAACTTGTATAATATGGCCTCAAGGCACTCAACAATAAAAGCCATTATTATATTATCAAGGTGCATAATTATAATAAATGAATTTTGAAATATTTGTGACTAGAATAATTATGACAATATTATTCACATGTTCTATTCAACCCTATATAATGTACAGTATACACATCAATATTATAACCCATTAAATACTGTATGATTTATGCCTTAGAGATGTCATGATTAAGCAACGTCTGCGAGTGAGTCACGTGCCGCTCTGTTGGGCGAAACGTTACGCCGCAGTTTCCATGGGACTCTGCGGGCGCGACTGCGCGCGGCTGCCCAGGCGCTGTCCGCACGTCTCTGAGCGGTGGCATAATCCCTCTTGAATGATTGAGTAATATATTGTTTAAAAAAAGAGCCACAAAGCCAGAGCCATGGAAAAAATGCTCTCCAGTGTCTCGGGGTATAAATAGCGCCGTAAGGCAGTAAACACTGCCTCTGTAGGCCTCTGCCCATAAGAGAGGCATGGTAAAGTCATTAACGCGGGCTCTACGTGTGTACACACACACACGGAGACTTCCGTGTTAATGACTTTAACATGCCTCTCTAACATAGGCAACAGCATGGCCAAAAACTCCTTAAAGGCTGGAAAACTGATTTATTTTATTTTTATTTTCGCTTCTCGGCTAATTTCTTATTTCCAAGTCTGTTTCTGCAGATACAGCGCAGAGTCAATACTTCAATGCTTTATTGGTGGACTCAAAGGATTAATTCACTAATTCCTATTTGCCGTGATTCAAATCAAGCCAATCACGAACCACCTACACTCTCTCTAGATTGATTAGTTGTCAGGGTGTGATACATGGGTAAGACGGGCCCCAGACCTGTTGGTGTGTGAGGGATCTGTCGTTGGGCTGTGAGACAAGGGAAGGCCCCTTTGGGGTTGGAGACAGGGGACCAATATGAGGAGTTTGATCAACTCCTCAAGAGCAGTGGACAGAGATAGAGACCGATGTTTGGCAGGGAGGGGAATTAATAAACAGCATGGTATTGAAACACATTAACTGTCTGGCCATTAATACATTCCTCAACACAAACAAAGTTGGGATTTTGTCAGTAAGTCTGAGCTGGCAGGCATAAAGGCTGGTTGGTTTATTCGTGAGAGGCTGGAGGGCTTCCCACAATTCCCCAGGCCCCTAGCCAGGAGAAAGTCCAAGTGGAGAGAAGTATCAGTAGCGTTAGCATATGAACATTCAACAACGACTTCTCCACACTCTCTTCCCTTATTTCCCCTGTAGCCAGTGCTGATAGTGGCTGCCCTGGAAAAATACAATCATGCCCTTAGCCAAGGAACCTCTACAGGTCCCTTATCTCCTCTCTCTCTCTCTCTCTCTCTCTCTCTCTCTCTCTCTCTCTCTCTCTCTCTCTCTCTCTCTCTTCCAAGCCTCTGGACATCTAGCACATCTACCACCTCCTCCATCAAAACGATCACCTGCATCACAACTACCACCACCACCATCACCACCACCACCACCACCACCATCACCACCACCACCACCACCACCATTATGTCGCCTACACGGGTTGCCAATAGACAGCCCTTGTCTGAAAGCCAAGTTGCACAGCTGCGATCCGATTATATCAGGCGGTTGTTGTCCTCCCCTCCAGAGGTGGAACAAGATGTACTGATGATCCAAAGGAAAATCAATAGCATGGTGCTTCCCGCTCTTTCCACATGCAGCAGATCACAGTGTTAACCCTGCGTCCTAGCAACCCGTGGGTGTAGCGGGCTCCCGGGGGTTAGAGGTTAACTCTTAATCACAACCCCCCCCCCCTTCCTACCCTGTGTTTACATCAGCCCAGTCACTTGTTCCCACTGGTACATACAAGTGCCGAGGGATTGAGCAGAAGCCCTGCCCAGGCTGCTCACCCCAGGGTTTATGTGACGTGGCTACTGCCTAAAGTACATTATCGACCTCTCTTAAAACGTGATTGATTTGGTTTGGAGACATTTTTCGTTTCGGTTGGTTTCACGCGTAACACACATCGTTTCACCTGCGACGCTGACTTCAGTTTGATGTTCAATTTTTTCCACCTTTTTGCTTCCTAACCTCCATATCTTATCAAGAGTCGAATTGTTTCAGATTAGTCTTGTTTACACATAAGACAACATCTCACACATAATTTCCCAGAGGGCCACACCATGTCCTCGATATAAAGAAAAAATAAGTAAAATATCAATACCAGCAACCTCCACCAACAAGATATTTTGTTATGCAATCGATAATCATCAAACAATAATCACAGCTGCGCGCTTCTATCTAAACCTTCATTTTGAAATAAATAGTGAGAGGAACAAATTAATTAATTAACCAATAAAGGTGTTAGAGAGCTCCAGCCTTTCTCTGCATGCAAAGCGATGAGTCTCAGATACAAGAACATACAGTATCGTGTTAGGCCTATTACAGGCATTTATTGTGCAAGAGACGTTTGAGAGGAACGTATTATAAGGACTATACCTACAGACAGAACACATAGTTATATTCCACATCGGTCACTATTATGACTGATCTGTCATGATCGCCTGTCTCTTGTGAAACTGGCTTTGGAAGGCGGTTCTGCAGACCTGGGTTCGAAGAACCTCGGTCTTAGGGTTACGGTTAGGGCCATTGCCCTTCTGGGCATTTCATCTTGGGAGTTAATTATCCTGCAAGGACGCAGCATGTGTCTTTATATCGGGCACAGACGGGCACTCGCATCCTTGGTTTTGTCCCACCTCTTGGTCCGGTTCTACATGAGTAGTGTAGTGTATTATATGTGTATCTAATATCTACATGTCATGTTTGTTTGTTATATGTATAACATGTGAAAATTATATGTGTGTTACGTGTGGGTATTATATGTGTATCTAATATCTACATGTCATGTTTGTATATTAAATGCATGCATAACATGTGAATATTATATGTGTGTTACATGTGCATGTTACATGTGTATATCATCTGTTTATTACATGTGTATATCACATCCATTCACTACAAAGGCTCCCCACTGGTTCGATGGAGCTAGTGTAAAACCTCAGTTTACCTCGACTCAGTTGGCTTAATTAAGCCGTGCTACATGTGTTGTTAGGAACTTGTAGTTTAACCCCAGACGACTCCAGCTGTGGTTTATCTCCAAACTGTGATAGCTAACCGGTAACAATAGATGTGAACCCAGCCCCGATAACGATCCATACACAACTGTGATCATTTTTTTAAACTTTTGTTTTCGAGTTTTCAGAAGGAATGATTTTAAAATCAGCGGATAATCCAGGCAAATCCTCAATCTGCTCAAAGGTTAAAGGGGAGGTACTTCCAGAGAAATGTATTAGAAATTTCGTTAAAGGTTCCTGACATTTCCAGAGCGCTTCTAACCGATTCAGACTGGTTTACTGTGAACGTGTCCGGAGTGTTCCTGGAGACGGGGGGAGGCGAACGCCCGGGGGCTGCTCCGGAGAGAATGGTCCATTTTTGGCCGGAGACGGACCATTTTTGGCCGTGCTACA
>NC_044054.1:27526670-27529170 GCF_902167405.1 Gadus morhua
CAATGAATCAAACAAAGACATACCATGGACCCAAGACAGGGATGAGGAGTAACAATGGATTAAAATGATCAAATAAATGTTAAATCACATTACTGAGGAATTTAAAGCTTGGGAGAAAGACATATTTGTCTATTTTATCAATAGACATTACAGAGACTAACTCTTAATGTGCACGTCCCACTCATACTCCCATGCAAACACAGGCACACTTCAACACACACACACACACACACACATACTATATTTTACAAGGGCAGACAAATACCCTCGCACACACCCACATACAAACCAACGCACACACAGACACACTGACAGACCTCAACACACAGACACACAAACTTTTGTCCTATTCGATTCTCTTTATTATACTTTTTATTATACTTTTGTCCTATTCGATTCTCTCTCTATTATATTTGCCCTGAGAATAATATTGTACATTTATTTCTGCGTTTCCACTCAGCTCCTTTCCTACATTAATCCTGAGATTAAAACGGTGATCATTAATCACCAAGGTCAAGAGTAGAGGTTAATTTCCCAATGGGACTCGATCCCAAAGGATATTAACCTGCACCATCAACCTTCTTCCAATGGGTCCATTGATGGCACTTCATACAAGGACTTGCCAAAAGTTTGCAACAAGGGACTTCTCGCAATGGGAGGTGTGGTCAGACCAATGATAATAAGTCATTGGTAACCGATGGTATGCTGGCCAAATATTTGAAAACGAAAGGAAGGAGGCCATGACAAAAAGATTTTTGGATGAACTTTATAAAACACACACTGAGCACTGTGGGAGGGTAAATTGTGCATGTTTCAACGGTAGGCTGGTCTCACTTTTAAGTAGCGTAACCAGCTTCGACCCAAACCGTTTCAACCAGCCGCAACAGCATTCAGTCCATTCATTCGCCTTCGTGCAAATGATCGCACAGGCGGCCATTAACAGACAAGGTTATAAAATCTTTCTCTATACCTTACCAGCAGGTCTATTGATTTTATTATGATGAAAATCCCCGGTCCCCCCTACCCACCTCATTGGGGACATTTTTCAATTGACTAATCAGGAAGAGATTAGATATTCACTGGAGATTGATATACACTTGGTTGAATCAGCCACGTTTCATAGAAACTCAGCTTCCAAACAGCTCCTGGGCAGCGCTCGGGGCATTGCTATGCTCCCTGCTTTTTCCTTGCCTTGTAAAGTACTGTAAACAAAAAGAAGCGCTTCCACTTCACATCGGGAACATAGTTTCACTTTTAGGGGTTCCCTTTCAGGTGTGTGTTTGAGAGTGGATGACATCATGTGCCCGTCGAGTTCCTCGCTAGCCGTCCATGACACGCCAGCAACATCCAACACACTGGGATTTAAACAGGGACACCAGCAAAAATGTAACGTCAATTTAATTTGAAATGATCTGTGGGTGACACTGAGTGAGGCCAACAGTTTCCAGTCCCTGCTCTAGGCAATTTGATCGTGATTTGACCGGACAAACACCAAATGCAACATACATGCAACTATGCACATTTGAACGCAGCAAGGTGTAATGTGAAGTTTATTACTGAATTATTTATTTCAGCACACCATATTTTCAGAGGACTGTTGTTTGTTCTGAGAGAGAAAAAAACAATGATTATTTTTGGTTCACTTGTGGTCTTTCCCTTCATCTCCTTCCGGTCTCGTTTTATTATTCATGTATTCTTCATTATAAAAAACCTCTCAGTTCTTCTGTCTGATTTATTGGCTCCATTTTCAACAGCCATCATTCTCCTTCTGTTTCGGCACACTGCTCGATATAAAATACGCAACGAGAGAATAAATATGCATGCAGTTTACAATGGCAGGCTGTTTTTAATGTGAGGTGAGTGCACACTACTTACGTTATGCTAATGCCAACTGGCATCGAGCTAATGTGTTGGATAAATGTGAATGGGACGCCGAGAGCAACACTCTCAAATTCATGCCTGAGAGACACTTGAACAATCGAATTAGCATCAAGTATTTGGGCATAAATCAGACGTTTGCTGGCACCAGTAATAGACCACACGCCATCAACAAAGGCCAAATAAGTCATTTGTTAGGCAAATGTAAAAAAGATCCATCATTCACGGAAAATGAGGCCTGATTAAGGTCCTTGAAAAAGGTTACAAGTGTTTAAAGTTTTATTTCTGAAATTAATTATCAGGTGTTTTTAATGAGATGCAGGTTGCTAACTCAACAATAGGAAAACACCACATCCAATTTAGTAGACTTTAGTAGGGTCCTAATTGTGATCTCAGAATAAGAAGAATGGGCTAAACGTAAATATGCCCCCATTTTTTATTTCATGATAACATCCGCTCTTTGTTGACTTTGGAACGTCCCTTAGACAATGTTTTTGAAATGCTGGTGATAAATAATGTATTCTGCGTGCATTCAAAAATAGCAGACACTGAATTTGATGTTGATGACAATCTACAACGCAAGATTATATAAACCAAATAAAGCTCACTCTCTATCTTTCTA
>NC_044054.1:27534170-27566670 GCF_902167405.1 Gadus morhua
TTACAACCGTTCTCTCGGAGGGACGCTAAAGTGTGTTGCATAGCGACCGTCGTGCATTTTGAAGGCAGCCAGGAGGGACTACTTTTTGGTAGTCTTTAATAAAACGGCTACTTTGACTTTCTTGGTTTCTTTTTAAATGTAGTGTGTCTATGACTTTCGTTTCGCCACAACAGTAACCGTTGTATAAAAGCAATAGCATTATACCACTGTGAAGGGGGTCGCCAGCCCTCCGCTGCGCGTCGGGGCCGGACAACGCCCCTTAACAGTGGTATAATGAGCACATACCACAGCCTGGCGTGATCTATTGCATAAATATATATTTATATATATATACTGTAGATATAGATATGCATTCCCTTGTTTTGCTTTTTTTTTTATCTAGCGTGGATTTATTTGGTGTAACATCTAGGCCACCCATCATTATCCAAAGCAATATACAGTAAATTTAGATACAGATATGAAAAGGTAGTAGTATTAGCAGTTATTCGTAGTAGTAGGTAATAGTATTATTAGAGAGAGAGAGAGAGAGAGAGAGAGAGAGAGAGAGAGAGAGAGAGAGAGAGAGAGAGAGAGAGAGAGAGAGAGAGAGAGAGAAAGATAGATTTTGCAGATTACATAGTACAGCTCCCTCATCTCCTGACTTAAAAGTTACATAGTTCCTGTGTTTTTTATGATTGTTGATTTTGTTTTTTAAACAATGCCCTGTAAGGTGACCTTGAGTGCTATGAAAGGCGCGCTGAAATAAAATGTATTATTATTATTATTATTATTTACAAAATATTTACAAAATAATGTTTGACATACAAATATACTTTTTAAAATATAAGACAGCCAATACATCCGGGAAAGTCATGAGTTTAATCAAAATAATAATAGTTAGCATTAACTAAGTGATTATTTATTGTGAAGAATTTATTTATTGTTGTTTGTAAGGTATTATAAGTCAAGTTTAACTTATCCACTAAACAGCCGTGTAGATGCTCATGTCCTAACAGGCCGGGCCAGGCCCCTTTAATGATGTCCAGTAGTTTATCAGTTGTTCTGGAGTTTGGAGGATGGCACAGATGGATTTGGCCAAATGACAATGATTGAATTCATACATGTAGAGTCTGAATTGATTGCGTTCTGGGGGCGGAGTGAAGTCGATTCCTAATGTTTTCATGCACACCCCAATATAGGCATCTTCCACGTAAAAGGGAGTGACCCTTTTAGAGATCTCCATAAGCCTTCTGGGCATATCAAGGGAGAAGACGTATCCCATGCCCACGAGGTGGGTTGGAAACTTGTTTTCACGGTAGCTATACTCAGACACGTACCACTTGCTGTTCTTTTTGCGAACAACAGGACTTTCATACTTGAGCCTGCCGGTCATGTATATCGTGGTAGGGGTGCCGGGGGTCTTTAACATGCTCACAAGGTTCTCCACATTCAGGAACATGTCTGAGTCGATCTTCATGGCGTAGGGCACCATAGGGCACCGGGAGGCCAGCCAGTCCATAATCACCATGGTCTTGATGGTCAGATTGTGGTAGCTGTCTATGAAGTCGCTCTGGATCAGGTCGTGGTACAGCCGGTTCTCCGTGCGTACCTTCCGCTGCAGGACTTCGATGTTGCCACTATTGGGTATGCCCAGGAGGAAGACTGTCTGGATGAGCTCCCCTTGGATGTGAGTCTCGTTGCCCCATGTTCTACGGATGGCGTCGCGGGCTTTCCAGTTGCCGGGGGCAACGGGAACAATCAGAACCAGGTACGGATGGATGGACCTACACAGCTCGGTGTCGTCCAGGATAAAATGGTAGTTCCCCGGATAAATCATGTTGTGCTGAGTGGAGAGGCGCAACGGGTCATTCCGAGGAAGGGGGAGGGCCTTTTGAAACTTGGCAGGTCCATCAGCAGATCCATTGTACATCTGATATCTCGATAGAGGGGATGGAAATGGGACCAATATGAAGCCGATTGGAATGGTCAGCAGACTGAGAAGCAGGAAACACTTGAAGGTTGTCTTTAGGAAAGCTTTTCTCGGATAGTTGGGAGTGCCCACCACTTCTCTGTGAAAAGGGGACGGACAAACTGTAAGTTAAGTGCCTGTGAGGAAATAACAGGAATTACTATAAACCTGTCTAGGTTAGGCAAGGCGAGGCAACTTTATTTATGTAGCACTTTTCATACACAAGGCAGACTCAAAGTGCTTCAACAGTAAACAGTAAATAACAGTAAAAAGATCAAATGATATACAGTATATATGTTAGTTATGACAAGGTAGGTTATAAGTTAGCTTACGGACCTCGCAGCTAAAGCGTCCTTCATCTCTGTGGTGAGACCAAAAAGCTCAACCGTACGTGTACAGTAAATCCTTTATAGCTACTTAAAGGGTTTTGCCTGTGTAGCAGGAAATACCTGCTTGGTCATGACTCCACCTGTTCATAATTTGTGTGGATGCTACTGCAAGCACATCTACTGTTCTTCATAAGTTTTCTTTATTATGTTTGCCTGTTTTTTGGGCAGTTAATTGCTTCTGCATACCTTCAGCTACAGAAACCGTTTGACTATCAAAACATCCAGCTCTTTAAAGGGATACTTCACCGATACAGCGTGGTACACCGAAAACAGCGTTTTATCATTATAAAATCGCTATTATAATATAAAAAAAAACAGTCTTCCCACGCTCTAACAAGCGTACAGGAGTCTTTCCACGAAATGTACAGGATATGTACAGATAGTGTTACTGAACAGAGAAGGATCTTTTTGGTTTTTGCGGCACGGATAAGAGAAGAAGGAAGATTCTACGCATGCGCTCAGACATGGCAGTGTTGTGTGATAGTGTATCACAGCACCACCTAGCCGCCTGGCATGCATACCCAATCGAATTCCACACACTTTTCCGTCACCGTATGCACGCAGATTTCCTCCCGAAAACGCTTGTCTAAACGCAGAATAAAAAGTGAAGACGCGACTCCACTTTTGCGTCTTCTGGTCAGACCGTCATCGTGTAAACGTAGCCTGACACTTCAACTACTTCAGACATCGTAACTTGGTCAATTTTCAACATTAACCTTTTCAACACTAACCGTTCAAATAATCTGAAAACCGAATTTCGATTACCTTTAAACTTTTTTCAGAATCACAGTTTAAGTTCCATATTGGCTTCGTTTTCAGTTGTTCTCATTGATTTACGCTGAGGTTAGAGTGCGGAGGATGTGCATGCAGTGCTGCCAGATTTGGCGTTTTTTCCTGCCGAATTTGACTACTTTTGACGACGTTCAGGCAGTGGTGACGCTAGCATTGACGTTGGCGCTGACGTTAGCCCTGACGTTAGCTGTGACGTTAGCTGTGACGTAAGCGTTGACGTTAGCGCTGACGTACTGCATTTTAGCAACCACACACTCGCAGTTCGTTAGGATGAAACAAATTCTAGTTATATCTATCCATTTTTTGGGAGGAACATTTTTGGTACATTTCTATTGAAATGTCACCATATCCCATTTTGTTTTATCTTTAAACGTACATTCTCATTTCAAGTTTGCTTTGATTATGACATAGCTGCTGAGAATGTTTTCCAGGAAAGGTCCATATTCAGAATGTTGCCAATGAGGTAGTCTTCATTGGAGATTGGTTAATAAGGTGACTTAATTGCTCAATTAGTGGATTGAAGACTTTTCTGATTGAAGATTTTGAACAAAATGTCTTTTCATTACTAGGTATGTGGTGATTAAATAGTTCTGCTCATATAGGCAGGCTGTTTTGTAGCATTTGCTTAGGTAGCCTTGGACTAGGTGGTAAATCATATTATCATAAATTGAACTAATTGTTAAACAAGTCTCAAATTATAACAATGTTTCCAATAGCTATGCCATAGCATAGCTATTGGCCATAGCATACATAGCATGCCATAGCATACATAAGACTTCAACGACCCCCAGAGTAGTAACCTCAATAGAAGCACAGATGAATTCACAGCACATCCTCTAGTCTAAAAGGAATGTCTTATGATAAAGGAGCATGATTAGATTCACAGATTCCTTACTGACAGATGCACATTCTTTCTGAATGGTGAAAGTGCTGTAATACCATTGTTGAAATTCGACATTCGTGGCTGACAATAAAAAGCTCTTCAGCAGAGCGTTTAAACGTAATTTTGGACAAATTATACTCAGATGTTATAGTGAAACCAGGAGAGACGATTCTGATGCTTTTATATCCCGGACCGGTATTGTCCCCATGCCCATTTTTTATACTAGCAAATTCTGTATTTTTTTTCCCTATGCACACAACTAAAACAACAAGTCAAGCCCATTCCAAACACTTATGTGCAGCATTTGTTCTGCTTGCACAAGCAATTGTTAAGCATGTATAAGCTTTCCATTTACTACTTTATGGAACAGTGGACAGATATGCCTTGATGCAGGTTCTGAAATAGATACAAGGAATATGAAACCAAAAAGGACCATTATCTCAAAGTATTATTCTTTAAAGTTCCAGAGAGTGAAAGTAAAAACAAACAAATAAAAAGCAGTGCACTGTGGGACATCGAGTAGCAATAAAGAATGATTCACTGCGACCAGATATAATTCAAACCTCATGGAGCGCAAAACAAGCCGTACAGCCACTGATGAGGACAACCGGCGAATCCAAACCTATACCATATATAGTATATCTATACACACCCCAGCGTGCATGAACCTCAACGCAGAAATACAGGGTTCAAGCTGAGCTCCGAAACGCCATCAAGAATTATTATCATGAACATGTGAGAGACAGAGAGAGAGAGACAGAGAGAGAGAGACAGAGAGAGAGACAGAGAGAGAGAGACAGAGAGAGAGAGAGACAGATAGAGACACAGAGAGAGAGACAGAGATAGACAGAGAGAGGAAGCAAAAAAATGAGATAGAACTGAAGCAGGATAGTGTGTTTTTTGTGTTTTGTGTGTGCGTGGGTCGGAGAAAGAGGCAGAGAGAGATAGAGAGGGGGCGAGGGAGCGCGCGGGTGCGAGAGAGATGTAATCAATATAGATAAATAGCCTTGACCATTTTCGCATAACATTCAGTTGCCCTGTAGCTTTCTCCTATTCCTCTCTTCATCAAGTATGCCCATTTTACTGGCACTTATTCATACATCCTTCCTCCTCTATGACCCCTGGAACCGATGTCGACACATAGCTCACTAATATGTGTCGACATAACCTAGCTCTGAATAACATAGCCTAGCTCTGAGTTAATGCGCCAGTACAAACATACTGTTCTTTTTTTTACCAATGAATGTGCCTTACAGACTCTTCCTAAATAGAAGGTAAACAAAGGCAATATGGCGGCATATGACTATCCCAGTTCAGCAGGAAGCATAGGCCACATCCTGACCAGGTACCCAGATTAAGCAAACTACCCAAGGTAAACTAGGTACCCACCACACGGGAAGCTATAACCACCAGGGTTATAAGCAGGCCTCCTCGCGTCTGAGACGGAGCCAGATTACCTTGACGCTAGGTCCGAGGTCGTCGACCGAGCGAATCGTGAGTCACACGCCATCGGTTTAACGATGACAGAGCAGAAGCCTATCGCAGTGGAGATGCTGTCAGCGTTTTTCCCCCCCCCGACCTCTAAGGGACAGGGAAGTGAAACACCTTTATTTGTGGACCTCCAAAAAAAAGAGCGAGTGCGGGAGTGTATGGGGAGAGGGGGAGGACGGGGGAGGGTGTGGGGGAGGAAGGGATTGGAAAAGGTACGAAAGTTGCATTGATGTTGCGCTTTACCATCCACCGATCGACCTAAACCAAGTATGACATTGCGTTGACAAGAAGTAGTGCAGTAAAGTGGATAGCTGTCAAAAACACAGCTTCCCTTTGATCAATGCTTTGCAGGCTCAGATAACTGCCTACACACACACACACACAAACACAAACACACGCACACTGTATAATGTCTGCCGGATAGATATTCTTGCTCAGGGGCAAAATAAACGAAAAGAAGGAGGTTTCATTATGGCAACCATCATAGTCATCATCATTCTGCATGGTCAGAGTCACGGGGCTGTAGATGGGGTCCGTTCGACACTTGGCAAGTAATGGCCAGTGGTTTCGTCCATCCATCCTCTATTATTCATTCCCCCATCCCTCATTCATTCACCCACCCATTCCTCCATCCATTCATTCGATCATTCAGTGACAAACGTCAGACAAAATACTTACAGTCAGTAGAAAACAATCAGTCCCCTATCTAAATTAGCGAGAAGGAACGGGTTCGGAGAGAGAGAGAGAGAGAGAGAGAGAGAGAGAGAGAGAGAGAGAGAGAGAGAGAGAGAGAGAGAGAGAGAGAGAGAGAGAGAGAGAGAGTGTTGTGTTTCCCTCTAGTGTACGAGGACTCACATTGACGAGTCTGGCCACGAAATAAAGCCTGAGCTACTAGTAAGACAAAAATTTGACATAAAAAATGTGTTAATCAAACATTTGATTTCAAGAAAATCCTTTAAAATTAATGCCCCCTTATTCTGGAAACATCCTCATCTATTCATCATATATCAACGACTGGTCTGGATGCAAGGGTGACAAACTTTAAGGATCAAAAGATATGTCTGAATTGTAAACAGCTCTTCATCATTTTTTGCATGAGCTGCTGGTCTGTGTAACGTTACGTTTTCTAACAATGCAGATATTTTATAGTCCAATCCGCACCGACTAGAGGAACATGGGCAATGAAATTGTAATGACCACAGTCTCTATAAATAATAAATGAAAAGCTTCTGGGTTTTTCCCCCAGACCACTGCAAATGTTGCGACATCGATGGCTTTGGGTTTACCAATCATATAGGTTAGCCATGTTTTCTTCTGACTAATGTACTTATTGTCAGTCACTTTGGAAAGAAGCGTCTGCTGAATGCCCTGAATGTAAAGGTGAAATGTAGAATTTTTGTAGCTTGGATGCAAAGATCCAGGGTGATATTTTTATTTTATGAGTGTGATGAAGAGAAAAACAAAAAAAAACGACCATATGCAGGATTTATTCTGCTTGGATGCATGAAATAACAAAGTACCAGGGAAAATGTTATATTATTAGTGTGATGAAGAGAAGAACAAAAAGATCTGCCATATGCAGAATTGATTATACTTGGTTCGATACAAATAAATGATGGGGTCAATTAAGAGAAACTCGTAAGTAAACTCAAAGTATTCCGATATAAAAGAGTTCTGATCAGTTTAAAATAATGCAGGACGACCAGAACAATATAACCTTTAGAATTTAGAAGATTGATGCATGTCTTAAAGGATTTAAAATAACTACACCATGAAAACAAGGAGGATGTATCCAACACTTGAGGTGATCTTGCGTGTCAGCAGAAATTCGTCACTTTTCTATAAATATCACAAAAAAAGTCAGTTTCGCAAGCTGACCACCCGTTGTGTCTGACTCAGACGGTCTGTCTGTCTGTCCTTAGTCTCTCTAAATCAGAACTAACCATGCATTCAGCCGTGAGCCCCATCCTCTGTATCCTGACCGGTGAGTGTGCAGTTTAGTGAAGATTCATCCTAACACTAATGCTTAAACAAAAAACCTTTCAGAGTGGAAACCTTTTTGTTTTTAAACAGAGGTGGAGTGAGACAGTATTGGAAGCAAGGATAACTTTGTTGAACATGTAATGAGCCCAGAGCCTGAAATGTGAATGGTAATTTCTGAGCATTTGAAGGAAGCTGGCCCTGACAGAATGTGTTCTAGAACGGTGGATGGATAAAACCGTTGTTTCTTTGCCTCATACCCAATGAAATATGACATTCTTATTGAGGCACTGTGTCAGAGAAACGTAATATACTTTTACTATTTGGATCAATCAATGTCTTGCTTTTCAGTCGGCCAGGGAGGACCCTGTTCCAGATAAGAACATTAATTGATGATTTAAAACCTGTTACCAGCCACAGGCTGTGGTATAGGTGGTAGGGTTGAAAGTATTAGTATTGTGCCAAAGTATTATTTATTAATATAGTTAGGAATAAATAAAATTCAATCTCTGATCTATTTGATTTTAACATTTTTTGACAAATACTATTAATATGTTATCATTTTGAAATATTCCAAAAAAGCCCACAACAACATTACTACACACAACGTAGCCTATTAAATATACCCTCTTTTCAGGGTGGTCAAATCACCCCAAAGAAATATGCAAAAATAAAGAAAATGTCAACGACATCAATCTATGCAGTTTCCGTGTGTGAAAGTATGAATTGTGTATGGGGTTGGGACTGGCTGTGACATTGACGTATACGACCCTATTGGCATTTGTTTTCTTTTACATAAATAAACATGTCCACCATAAATTTATGTCAAGTTTCAAATTGGTGCATGCAAATTCACCAGAATGCAGGAAATCAGGTGTTTGACACTCAAACTTCCGGAGCGAGGACCCCCAGAATAGTTTTACGTGTCTGTCCCGGGCTCTGTAACATCGGTCCCCAGAAGTTCAGCTGTAATATTAAAATTGCACTTTTTTCTTTTTCGCCCCAGCCTCTTTCGCCGTTGCCACGGAGACGGTGGTGGGCGTGGCAGGCCGACGGGTGACCCTGCCCTGCTCGGCCGAGGCGGAGAGCAAAGGCGGGGTGTGCTGGGGCCGAGGGAAGCCCTCGATGTTCTCCTGCCACAACGCCCTGCTCATCACCAACGGAGTCCAGGTCACACACAGAGCCTCCTACAGGTAGAGGGGGAGGAGGGGGAGGAGGGAGAGGGGGAGGAGGGAGAGGGGTGGAGGGAGAGGGGGAGGAGGGAGAGGGGTGGAGGGGGAGGAGGGAGAGGGGTGGAGGGAGAGGGGTGGGGGGAGGGATGATAGAGGGGGTAGATGGAGGGATGGGTGGTGGCATTGATTGAGGGATGGGTGCAGGGAAGGGTAGAGGGGTTGGATGGACGGGTGGATAGAGGGAAAGGTGGAGGGATGATAAGGATCCATGGGTGAATGGGTGGACAAGGGCACGGATGGACGTATGAGCGTATAGATGGGTGGATGAATGGGAAGGTGGATGATGGATTGATGGAAATAACGATGGATGGGCGGACAGATGGATGGATGCATAGGTGGCGTGATGGGGGGATGAACTGATGACAGACGTGTGTGTAACGGGTGTGATTGGGTCTAAAGGACTGAAAGACAGGACAAACACATTGGTCTCTTTCAAAGGTATATTTGTGATTTGTACAGCAGGATCACATTGTCACGTCAACTGGTTCTGCTATAAACACATCAAATGTATACAAATAATACAATTATAACATTGCATTTACATTTCGGAGCAACGTACCTGAAAGACAGGACAAACACATTGGTCTCTTTACAAGGTTTATTTGTGATTTGTACAGCAGGATCTGCACGAGTAAAACAAAACACTTGTGTTGCTAGCGAACATCCAACATAGCTAACCAGTAACATGTGGTAAAACTAAAAATGTGAATAAACTCCCTACCAAGTGACAAACTATAAAAACAATAATAACATATCAATCATACAATATACAATCATCTAATATGTCGAGGTTCATAAAATAAACATACATTCTCGATCTTAAAACTTATAAATCTATGGGAGCTATTTACAATGCGAACTTACCACATGTAACGTCAACTGGTTCTGATTAGCAACGGCCGCCCATACACCTAATGCAGATCTGCAATACCCAATCACACCAGCAGATGGCTCTAAAACACCAACAACTGCTCTATCATTTGCGAAACTCATGATAATAATATGGTGTGATCCGACTCCACTCCTTCAGGTACAGCCTGCCCTCGGAGGCCTCAGCGGGGGACGTCTCCATGGCCATCCTCCACAGCAGACAGGCAGACTCTGGTTTCTACCACTGCAGGGTGCAGGTTCCCGGCCTGTTTAACGACCAGATATACAAAGTTCACCTCATCATAGTAGAAGGTAAAATACATGACGGCTTTGCAAGACGTAAAACCCTATTGAACAATCGAACAAAGAAGCCATGTAGTGTATTGTATGCATTCTATGAGATTATATCCTTACATATTAATGGACTGCATGTGTATTCCTATTATGTGCTATGATGTATTTTTTAATGTTGTATTATCTAATATATTATGGCAACGTTAAAACACAGAGATAAAACAATGTGTGTGTGAATGTGTGTGTGAGAGAGAGAGAGAGAGAGAGAGAGAGAGAGAGAGAGAGAGAGAGAGAGAGAGAGAGAGAGAGAGAGAGAGAGAGAGAGAGAGAGAGGGAGAGGGAGAGGGAGAGGGAGAGGGAGAAGGAGAGAGAGAGAGATAGAGAGCGTGAGCACTAGAGAGAAGCGAATGTGTGTGTATCTGTGTGTGTGTGTGTCTGTGTTTGTGTTTGCGTCTTTGTGTGGGTGTGTGTTTAAGTAGATGGATATTGTCATGGTTAAATGTAATTCATGACTGGTGTGTTTGCTGGTTTCCTGCAGCCCCTGAGCAAGCCGCTAGGCCGGCCCGACCAGTCCTCACTGAGAGCTTCACAGACACCACGAAGGCAGACCCGGCGGAGGCGGGACCAACAGAAGCACATCCTGGTCAGTCTTGTTTCCACCAGTCAACAGCTATGGATTATGAACCAGTCTTGTTGGATTCTGATATTTTGCTTAATGTTCTATAAAAAGGCTCTATAAATGTGTTCTTTACAACTTTTTACCACCAGCTGTGATACCGCCATGCTATAATTATTAAAAAATAATTATAGTTATCCTCGAGATACATCACATTTAGATCATCCTACCGGGCTGCAATTAAGTAAGGACAGTTAGTCCCACTCCCACTGGGGCTGTCCATGTATGGTACTTTTTGAGATGGCTAGCTAACCTTATTCACCCATGGTGGTAAACAAGTGAACCATTTAATCTGATGTAGTGACATTTTATTGAATGAGGATGGAATTTTAAGCATTTGCTCGATAAAAATATTGATGAGCTTGAAATATTAATAAATGCCCTCTTTTATACCCTTTAGTATTTCAATGACCACATTCAATGTTATAGGTCTCTTGTTAAATTTTACACGTTTTGTGTGTATGTGTAGTCCAACAAATAAGTTCAGTGATAAATAAATGCCTGAATCATCATCACCAAAAATAAAAATAAGAAACTTTATGGCACTTTATACATTCAAAGAAATGGCTACTTTTTTGTGTGTTGCCAGGCGAGACAATTACTGATGCAACGGAGGAGTCAGGAAGTGGTGAGGCGTGGGACAGCCTGGTGACGCCTGTGGTCGCTCTTGTCAAGAGATCTCAGGTACAGACAGCTTCAGGGTCGCTGGGTGGAGAACAATGTCAATGCTAGGATTAAAGATCTGAATGCTTTTATTCGATTTTTATTTACTCCTTCCCTATCTTTGTAAGACACATGTGTCCAAGTTAGATCAATTAGTCATGGGGAATTGTTAAAACCAAATTCTGACCTAGAACTCCAAGATCCACACTGTATTACACATTGGGTATTGCTTCTGTTATTGATCATCAATCAATGGGAAACGATTGTGTAGTAATTTGTTTGTTCTTTGTGTCCTGCAGCAGTCAGACCTCCAGCAGAGCAGCCTATGGGGCTTCATAGGAAACACACTCAGACTGTCCTTCGTCATCTTCATACCTGCACTACTGCTTACTGTTGGCTACAGTCAGTACACACAACAAATACACCAACACACCCTCAGTCACCTGTAGACGTGTGCGCGTACACACACACACCCACAAACACACATTCATGCACTCACATGCACAACTACCTATAAACATAGACGCACAAATACAGACACTCACATGCTGAAGCCCTTTCGAGCCCACCCACAAATACACACAGTTCACGCAAATACACATAGACACACGCACCGACACAAATACACAGTGCTCACCTGCACAAATAAACACACATTCACATACACACATGAAGAATAATTGTGAGTGTGACACATACTAACACACACAACACAGTCATAGTACAGACAAAAATTGCATGCACACACACACACAGAAACTGTCTAAAGAACAATGACTGAAATGTCTGATGCTTTTTGTCCCTCAGGATTGATGAGGTCACAGCAGAGACCGTGGAGTGGACGACGGATACCATCTGACCTAGAAGACAACTCATTGTAGAGTGTGTGTGTGTGTGTGTGTGTGTGTGTGTGTGTGTGTGTGTGTGTGTGTGTGTGTGTGTGTGTGTGTGTGTGTGTGTGTGTGTGTTTGTGTGTGTGGTGTGTGTGTGTGTTTGTGTGTTACTAAGGGTGTATGAAAGTAAGTGTATGTTTTTCTGCATACATGTGAAATTTGAGTTCAAACTAATTGAAACAAGAACAAACTAGACTCATGGAAAGGAACGTTTATAACGACAGAAAGGGAAGCGGGTAGTTTCAATTTAATACATTTGTTGGGCAAACAGACAGCCGTCATTGCTTTTAAGTGTCTTCAGAACACCAGTCCTTCCCCCTACAAAAGGACGACGTGACAAGGGTGACCAACCTCACTTTCCACTGACTAAAACATAGAGGCACCAATGCACATCATTCACCCCCTCTCTCTCTCTCTCTCTCTCTGTCTCTCTCTGTCTGCCTCTGTCTCTCAGTGTGGTTGACACAGTTCAGATAGGGGCCATCATTAAAGCGACTCGGTTTCAAATATCTGAGGATACCAACACAACAAGGGGCCGTATTGATGTAATGAAAATTGGTGGATGATTCTGGATTGAGAAATGTTCAAATAAAAGACCTTCCCTCAATGTTACTTGGATTTCTCGATTATGTTGTTCTTGCATTCTTTCATCACATATGTAACATCTAATTAACTGACCTCATCATGGGATATAACCAGAGGCGCCGCATCCCATTAGGCATACCAGGCAACTGCCTGGGGCCCTGCAATTGTTTGGGGGCCCCGGGCCACGGGGGGGGCCCCCTAGAGCCAAAAAAAAAAAAAAAAAAAAAAATCGCTTCACCCTCCCCCCCCCCCCCCCCCCCCCCCCCGTCAACAATCGCTCCACCCCCCCCCCCCCCCCCCCCCCGTCAACAATCGCTCCACCCCCCCTTCAATGAGTTCCCCTTGGCACTTCCCCTTGAGCATGGCACCTTCCTGCTGATTGATGCCTTGCATATGTGTTCAGACAAGCATCTCTTTTTGCATGTAAGCCAATGGTTTTAGTATGTGGTTTAAGACAGGAAATTAGCGGACATGTGGTTCTTGCTGCTACTGTATGGTTACTTGTTGTCTGTGTTTGTTTGCTTCCCCCTCAATGACTCAGCCTGTGACATTGTGAGGTATTTGAGTGCGACTGGGAGGTTGTTTTAGCATTAGAGCGTAACATAATGACGGCCGTGCCCTGCTCAGGATTCCTGCTCCTGCTGTGTCTGTTAACAGGTAATGACTTCTCACATGTGAAGTACAACATGTTATTCGACTTACTATGAAGAGTCGTATGATTCTGGGACTTTTTTGAAGATCCTTTATGAAATGTTACGCAGCAATGAGGGCTGAGACTACATGTAACCGTTCGTCACACTCCCACTGGGGATGTCCCTGTATGGTACTTTTTTAGACGGCTAGCTAATCAAATTCATCTGTAGTGGTAAACAAGCAAACCATTTAATGTAGAGACATTTTATTGAATAAAGAGGGAATTGTAAGCATTTGCTAGATTTGCCTATCAAAATATTGATGAGCTTGAAATATTATTAAATGTATCATGTTGAACAAATATAGAATGGTTTCACCCTTCAATGACCACATTCAATAATGTTATAGGTCTCTTGTTAAAGTTTACACATTTTGTGTGCATGTGTTGTCTAACAAACAACTTAACTTACAAATAAATGCCTGAAACATTATCCCCAAAAATAAAATGATATAACTTTATACCACTTTATACATCTAAAGAAATGTCTACTTTTTTTTTGTGTTGCCAGGCGACACTATTACCGAGGCAACGGAGAAGTCCGGAAGTGGTGAGGCGTGGGACAGCACGGTGGAGCCTGTGGTCGCTCTTGTCAAGAGATCTCAGGTACAGACAGCTTCAGGGTCACTGGGTGGAGAACAATGTCAATGCTAGGATTAAAGATCTGAATGCTTTTTATTCGATTTTTATTTACTCCTTCCCTATCTTTGTAAGACACATGTGTCCAAGTTAGATCAATTAGTCATGGGGAATTGTTAAAACCAAATTCTGACCTAGAACTCCAAGATCCACACTGTATTACACATTGGGTATTGCTTCTGTTATTGATCATCAATCAATGGGAAACGATTGTGTGGTAATTAGTTTAGTTTTGTTCTTTGTGTCCTGCAGCAGTCAGACCTTCAGCTGGGCAGCCTATGGGGCTTCATAGGAAACACATTCAGACTGTCCTTCATCATCTTCATACCTGCACTACTGCTTACTGTTGGCTACAGTCAGTACACACACACACACACACACACACACACACACACACACACACACACACACACACACACACACACACACACACACACACACACACACACACACACACACAAATACACACACACACACACACACACACACACACACACACACACACACACATACACACACACACACACACAGACACACGCACACAAATACCCACACACACACACACACACACACACACACACACACACACACACACACACACACACACACACACACACACACACACACACAAACACACACACACACACGCTTACATACACACACACACTCATACACAGACACACTAACAAACACACTAACACACCCACAGTCACATGTGCACGTGTGTGCACACACACACACCCACAAACACACATTCATGCACTCACATGCACAACTAGCTATAAAATCAGACGCACAAATACAGACACTCACATACTGAAGCACTTTCGAGCCCACCCACACATACACACAGTTCACACAAATACACATAGACACACGCGCCGACACAAATACACAATGCTCACCTTCACAAATAAACGTAGACACACATTCACTTACACACACAAAGAATAATTGTAAATAATAGAGTACAGACAAAAATTACATGCACACACACACACACACAAACTGTCTAAAGAACAATGACTGAAATGTCTGATGCTTTTTGTCCCTCAGGATTGATGAGGTCACAGCAGAGACCGTGGAGTGGACGGATACCATCTGACCTAGAAGACAACTCATTGTAGAGAGTGTGTGTGTGTGTGTGTGTGTGTGTGTGTGTGTGTGTGTGTGTGTGTGTGTGTGTGTGTGTGTGTGTGTGTGTGTGTGCGGTGTGTGCGTTGTGTGCGTTGTGTGTGTTTGTATGTGGTGTTTGTTTGTTACTAAGGGTGTATAAAAGTAAGTGTGTATTTTTCTGCAGGCATGTTCCATTTTAGGTCAAACTAAATGAAACACAGGAACAAACTGGACTCATTGAAAGGACCGTTTATAACGACAGAAAGGGGAGCGGGTAGTTTGAATTTAGTACAATTGTTGGGCGAACAGACTGCCCTCATTGTTTTTAAGTGTCTTAAGGGCTCCAGTTCGAAAAGACGAAGTGACAAGGATGACCAACCTCACTTTCCACTGACTAAAACATAGAGACGCCAATACATAATAATTCTCTCTCTCTCTCTCTCTCTCTCTCACTCCTTGTCTCTCTATGTATGCTTCTGTCTCTCGCTGTGGTTGACACAGTGCAGATACGGGCTATCAGAAAAGCGACCCTGTTTCAAATATCTGAGGCTAGGGCCGTATTGTCGTAAAGAAAATGTATGGAATATTTCGGGAATGAGAAATGTTCAAATAAAAGTCCCTTTCCTCAATGTTAGTTTGATTACTTGATTATGATGGTCTTGCATTCTTTCATCACATATTTAATATTGAATTAACTGATCTCAGCATGGGATATAAGCGCACATCTTACTTAGGAAATCATCAGCTTTATGAAGTGCCACTGGACAGTCTCTGGGTCAATCCTCATTAAGTTAATAAGCTAGCCCTTTGCTTTCTCCAATCAATATTTGTCACACTTTGTCACCAATCTCTCAAGACAGATGGGTGGCTTGCACAAAAAAAAAATCCAATGCTCAAGCCTGTACATCCGTGCTTTAGTTAGCTACGTTTTGGGACTGAGAATTGCTCCTGTGCGGCCAATGGATCAGACTCAAATGTTTGTGTGAAAAAAAAATATTGGATACAAAAACGAATGAGACTTGCTTTATTAACTTCAGGTAGATCAGGCCAGAGTTCATATAATTAGGTGTCTCCTCTGTTGTTCTTCTGTTACTTTACAGCTGCTGAATGTGACCTGGTCGTGTTCGCCACTGTGGGCTATAATGTGACTCTGCCGTGTAAATATGATGTTCCAGCAAACGGTCTAATTATGCATACAATCTGGGAACGAGGTTGTAAACAAAGCTTGAGGTGTAGCAATCAGATGATCGCTGCTTTTCTCACTGCAACAGCGAGAAAAGTCTCACTAGTGTCCAGCAGGTACCAGCTCCTGGGTGACCTGGAAAAGGGAGATGTTTCCATGACAATATTAAACGTCAGTGAGATGGACTCTGGAGGATACGGATGCAGAATGGCAATACCGGGACGGTCCAAAACCTTAAACCCTAACATTGAATTGAGAGTTCAGAAAGGTGAGATTATGGAATAAGATCTGTTAAAAGACAGCAGACAGTTACTGTAATAGCATCAATTAGCAAAATAAAAGGCTACTGAAATAGATACAAAGTTCCAGCTTCAGAATAAAAATACTACAATGAAAATGGGACACAGTTTATTGATCACCTTTCAAATCACTATTTGGCATTCAGTGTTGTTTGTTGTTAGTCCCGATAATATATATCTAACCAAATCATTGTTGTGTATTGGCTAAGATATTAAGCCCTCCCCAAACAGAACAGACAACATTGAAGTACACACAAGGTACAACTTCAAAAAACCTTTGCACATTATACCTAAGATACAATATTCAAACATGATGATCAAATAATGTATGGAAAATACACTGAGATGCAGAGAAAGAATAGCGGGAATGTTCATGCATATTGTTGATTGATTATTGAGTAATTGCTCCCCATGAGTGTCTATTGCACCATTTTAATTTAAAGGGGCCTATTTTATTTCCAGGTGTGATTCTTTAAAGCCATTACAACATTCCGTTTTGTGTATTCAAACGAACGATGCCCACAGCCTATAAGATGGTTATAATTACTATAAACTAAATACATCAAAAAATATTCTCATTCTTTAAACTCAAACCCAGGGCTTTGCTCTTTCATAGTTATCCCAGACCCTGTGGAATTGTTCCTGCAGGCTTTTACAGGTTTCTATCCAATACCTGGTTACACATCCATTCAATGGATCGAGGTTGGAGGTTCACAGGTTTATGATGAAAAACAATTCAGTCAACGCCTCAGTGACATTCTGAAAAAATAAGGAATAATAAGGATATGTAATCAATGGGATACAAGTGTGTAGCAATTTGTTTTTGTTTTTTTTGTGTTCTGCAGCAGTCAGAACTCGAGATAAGCAGCCTATGGAGGTTCATAGAAAACACATTCAGACTGTCCTTCATCATCTTAATTACTGCACTACTCCTTACTATTGGCTACAGTCAGTACACACACACACAAACACACACACACACACACACACACACACACACACACACACACACACACACACACACACACACACACACACACACACACACACACACACACACACACACACACAGACACACTAACAAACAAACTCACACACCCTCAGTCACATGTACACAGATTCACTTGGACGAATGCATGAGCGCATACATGCACGCACACACAAACTTGCACGTGCGCCCACACACACGCACACTCACAAACACACATTCATGCACGCACATGCACAACTACCTAGAATCACAGATGCACATGCTCACATGCACAAATACAGACCCACTCTCACATGCTGAAACACTTTCGAGCCCACCCACAAAACAGTGCTCACAAATACACATAGACACACGCACCGACACAAATACACAGTGCACAACTGCACAAGTAAACGTAGACACACATTCACATGCACACACAAAGAATAATTGCGACACATCGACAAAAATTACTCGCACACAAACACAAACACACACACACACACACAAACTGTCTAAAGAACAATGACTGAAATGTCTGATGCTTTTTGTCCCTCAGGATTGATGAGGTCACAGCAGAGACCGTGGAGTGGACGGATACCATCTGACCAAGAAGACAACTCATTGTAGTGTGTGTGTTTTTGTGAGTGTGTGTCTGTGTGTGTGGTTTTTGTGTGTTACTAAGGGTGTATAAAAGTAAGAGTGTGTCATCCTGCATGCATGTTCCATTTTAGGTCAAACTTATTGAAACACAGGAACAAACTAGACTCATTGAAAGGACCGTTTATAACGACAGAAAGGAAAGAAGGTAGTTTAAATTTAGTACAATTGTTGGGCAAACAGACAGCAGTCAAAGCTTTTAAGTGTCTTAAGCGCACCAGTTTGAAAAGACGAAGTGACAAGGGTGACCAACCTCACTTTCCACTGACTAAAACATAGAGGCACCAATGCACATCATTCACCCCCTCTCTCTCTCTCTCTCTCTCTCTCTCTCTCTCTCTCTCTCTCTCTCTCTCTCTCTCTCTCTCTCTCTCTCTCTCTCTCTCTCTCTCTCTCTGTCTCTCTCTCTCTCTGTCTCTCTCTCTGTCTCTCTCTCTCTCTCTCTCTCTGTCTCTCTCTCTCTCTCTCTGTCTGCCTCTGTCTCTCAGTGTGGTTGACACAGTTCAGATAGGGGCCATCAGAAGTGCGACCCTGTTTCAAATATCTGAGGATACCAACACAACAAGGGGCCGTTTTGTCGTGATGAAAATTGATGGATGATTCTGGATTGAGAAATGTTCAAATAAAATACCTTTCCTCAATGTTACTTTGATTTCTCGATTATGTTGTTCTTGCATTCCTTCATCACATTATGTAACATCTAAGACACCTTCCTACTGATTGATGCCTTGCATGTGCCATGCTTCACTCATCTCTTATTGCATGTTAGGCAATGGTTTTAGTATGTGGTTTTAGACAGGACATGCACTTCCTGCTGCTACTGTATGGTTACTTGTTGTCTGTGTTTGTTTGTAACCCCCTCTATGACTCAGCCCGTGACACTGTGAGGTATTTGAGTGCGACTGGGAGGTTGTTGTAGCATTAGAGCGTAACATAATGACGGCCGTGTACTGCTCAGGATTCCTGCTCCTGCTGTGTCTGTTAACAGGTAATGACTTCACACATTTCTGGTACTACATGTTATTAGACTTCCTATGAAGAGTCATATGATTCAGTCTTTACTTTTGTAAGCCACATTTTCAGATTGAAAATCTCTCCTGTGGAGCGGTCGGATCAGACTCAAATGTCTGTGTGATACATTTTTTATACAAAAATTCAACTTCCTTTAGTAACTCCCTCTATCCTTTGGGTCAGGTCATAGCTGTCATCATAATGTATCTCCTCTGTTGTTCTTCTGTTACTTTACAGCTGCTGAATGTGACCTGGTTGTGTTCGCCACTGTGGGCTATAATGTGACTCTGCCGTGTAAATATGATGTCCAAGCAAGTGGTCTAAGTCCAACATGCTGGGTACAAGGTGCTATACTATCCTCGGGGTGTAGCAATCAGCTGATCGCCAGTGACGGTGCAACAGTCAGAAAAGACTCACAAGTGTCCAGCAGGTACCAGCTCCTGGGTGACCTGAGACAGGGAGATGTTTCCGTGACGATATTAAACGTCAGTGAGATGGACTCTGGACAATACGGATGCAGAGTGAAAATAGCGGGATGGTTGAACGACCTTAAACATCACTTTATACTGAGTGTTCAGAAAGGTGAGTTCCTTTTATGTAGACTATTGCTAGCTACTGTTATATATACAAAATGCCAGTTTTTAAATATAAACATGATAATTAAAATAAGACACACTTTATTGAATGAGCATAAATAGCGGGATGGTTGAACGACCTTAAACATCACTTTCAATTGAGAGTTCAGGAAGGTGAGCTTATGGACTAAGATCTGTCTGCAGACAGTTACTGTGATAGCATCAATTAGCAAAAAAGGCTACTTCTATTGTAATAGATACAATGTGCTGCTTCAAAATAAAAAATACTAAAATGACAATGGGACACAGTTTATTGATCACAAGTCAAATCACTTTTGGGCATTCAGTGTTGTTTGTTGTTAGTCCCGATAATATATATCTAACCCAATCTTTAATTGTGCATTGGCTAAGCTACTAAGCCCACCCCAAAGAGGAAATTGGATGACGTCACCTCCACAGAACAGACCATATTGAAGTACACACAAGGTATGCCTCCAAAAAACCTTTACACATTATACCCAATATACAATATTCAAATATGATGCTCGAATAATGTACGGAAAATACACCGAGATGCAGAATAGCGGGAATGTTCACCTACCAAAAAGATCACATTGAATAGAGAATAGAGATTTCTAGATATAAACATGACAATGAAAATTAGACACACACTTTGTTGATTGATTGATGAGTCATGTATGTAGGAAACATACATTTGCTTCCCCATACATGTCTATTTTGCCATTTTACAATAATATATACAATAATAGTCTTTACTGAGCAATCCCGTATCTGTTTTTTGTGTTCAAACTAATTATACCCACAGCCTATAAGATGGTTATAATTAATATAAACTATATAAAAAAGAATAATCTCATTATGCAAACTCAAACCCAGGGCTTTGCTCTTGCATGTATAGTTATCCCAGACCCTTTGGAATCATCCCTGCTATATTTTACAGGTTTTTATCCAATACCTGGTTACACATCCATTCAACATTCTGCACATTTTGGAATCTTGCTCAAGATTATTTGGATTTTAATAAAAGATTTAGTGTTCTGAACTGCAGTTCCAAACCCTGATCCAAGATGTCGCCATTTCTCAATAAATTGTACTTCAAGAAGTAATTGCCCCATCTTGCTGTGTCTCTTGATGCTTGGGTAAAAGGTTACTTTATTGTGTCTTTAATAGATTATACAGTTGCTGAAGCAGGGAAGGAAACAGGATGTGATGATGCAATGGACCACACTGAGGGCCCTGTGGTGAGTGTGAAGGCGTGTCAGGTACAGAGACCATGAGGTGCACAGGTTTATGATGAAGAACAATTCAGTCGACGTCTCAGTGACATTCGGTTCTTCAGGTCTTGACGAAGATCTGCATGTGATCGAAGCGTTGAGATCTTTTTTATTGGTGGAAATGAACACTTTATGAGCAGTAAACAGTGTGCAGCCTCTACTCCCCCATAAGTATTGTAACCTCACTTGTCCGGCCCCTGCATACAAAGGGCTTTGTGTGCCGCTCCTTACCTCTCTATGATAGGATTAAAAAATGACAGAGAGTGAACCATGCGTTTAGAGCCAAGGAGATTTTATCGCTACTGTAAAAAGGATAGTTAATACAGTAGTTATACAGGTAAATCTTATGTTCCATGCTTTGTTAAGCATGCCTTTTCCTGTTGGATTAAAACAATTATAATCCAAGTTAGATCCATCTGACTTGGATGCGTATGTACGCATCCAAGTCAGATGGATTAGTCATGAGGTAATGTTTACATCCAAATCAGACCTATAACTCTTAGATCCCATCTGTATTACACATTGGGCAATGCTTCTGGTGCTGAACGTTTGTCACACAAAAAAGGAGAAAGTAAGGCCTTGATGTAATCAATGGGAGACGAGTGTGGAGTAATTAGTTTTGTTTTGTTCTTTGTGTCCTGCAGCAGTCAGACCTCCAGCAGAGCAGCATATGGGGCTTCACAGGAAACACACTCAGACTGTCCTTCATTATCTTCATACCTGCACTACTGCTTACTGTTGGCTACAGTCAGTACACACACACACACACACACACACACACACACACACACACACACACACACACACACACACACACACACACACACACACACACACACACACACACCCTCAGTCACATGTACACAGATTATTTTGGACGAATGCACGAGCGCACACATGCACGCAAACACAAACTTGCACGTGCGCACACACACACACACTCACAAACACACATTCATGCACTCTCATGCACAACTACCTAGAAACAAATATGCTTATGCTCACATGCACAAATACAGACACACTCTTACATGCTGAAACACTTTCGAGCCCACCCACACATGCACAGTGCTCACAAGTACATATAGACCCACACACACCGACACAAATACACAGTGCCCAACTGCACAAGTAGACGTGGACACATTCACATACACACACAAAGAATAATTGTGACACCTTCTAACACAAATACACAGACATACAACACAGACAACATATACAGAGTACAGAGAAAAAAAATTGCAAGCACACATACCCACACACACACACACACACACACAAACACAAACATTATCAAAAGAACAATAACATGAAATGTCTGATGCTTTTTGTTCCTCAGGAATGATGTTTGTTCCACAGCAGAGACCATAGATGGGACGACGGACACCATCTGACCTAGAAGACAACTCATTGTAGAGTGTGTGTGTGTGTGTGTGTGTGTGTGTGTGTGTGTGTGTGTGTGTGTGTGTGTGTGTGTGTGTGTGTGTGTGTGTGTGTGTGTGTGTGTGTGTGTGTGTGTGTGTGTGTGTGTGTATGGTGTGCGTGTGTTTGTTTGTGGTGTATGTGTGTTACTAAGGGTGTATGAAAGTAAGTGTGTGTTTTTCTACATGCATGTGAAATTAGAGTTCCAATTAATTGAAACACTGGAACAAACTAGACTCATGGAAAGGACCCTAACCCTAACCCCAATGACAGAAAGGGAAGCGGGTGGTTTGAATTTAGCACAATTGTTGGGCAAACAGACAGCCGTCATTGCTTTTAAGTGTCTTAAGTGCACCAGGTCGAAAAGACGAAGTGACAACAAGGATGACCAACCTCACTTTCCACTGACACAAACACAGAGACAACAATGCATAATAATCCCCCCCCCCCCCCTGTCTCTCTCTCTCTCTCTCTCTCTCTCTCTCTCTCTCTCTCTCTCTCTCTCTCTCTCTCTCTCTCTCTCTCTCTCTCTCTCTCTCTCTCTCTCTCTCTCTCTCTCTCTCTCTCTCTCTCTCTCTCTCTCTCTCTCTCTCTCTCTCTCTCTACTTCTTTTTCTCGCTGTGGTTGACGCAGTGCAGATACGGGCTATCAGAAAAGCGACCCTGTTTCAAATAGGGTTGGGTATCGTTTGTGATTTATCCAATACCGGTTCCTACTCGGTCATTTTAAAACGGTTCCGGTGCTAAGATGGTTCTCGAAACGGTACTTAAAAAAGTGAAACTGCACACACGCACACATTGCATAGGCTACATGCACGACTTGTTATGAGTTTCACATTAAGCAGAAAGTCAGTGGACACTGATTTGAAGTTTAGGACATAGCACACGTTGTCACACACACTGTTGAATGGCAACGGTGTTTGCTAGCCTACTTGTTATGCAAGATTTAAGGCTGCTATTAAATAGCTCGACTTACCCGAAGAGGAAAGGCTGCTGTGAGTGCTGTGACTGATAAATATATATTTTTTAAATAATTTGCTGAAAGCAGGCAGGCACGCAGCTATGCTGCTCGCGTTTACAATTGCGTGCATGGCGCAACATCACTGCCAAAGTCATATTAAGTAATGTTGCGCCGGGGCTATGTTTGTTGGATTGTTTTATACTACTGCTATTGGTTGCTGATGTGTTCCCATCATGCTTTGCTTTAAGAGGACGGTTAGAAGACGGTTAAGAAGGCAGGAAGACAATTAGTGAGGAGAGTTAGTGAGGGCGGTTAGTAAAGGTTAAGGCTCTCGGTTAAGTTAGATCTTGGTGTACTCTGGGAACATTACAATAAAGTCACTGAAAGTATATCACGCCTCTGCCCTTTGATATTCGCCACATTGGTGTCAGAGGTGGGATTTAATAAAAAGAATACCCCGTACGAAGATGGCGATGTCAAGAAGCTATCTCGCGAAGAAACTTTTTCGAAATCGAAGAACTTCTTCAGCATCTCGGCGAGGATCTGCCTGCGGAGACGAGTGATCGACCCGACGGTGCCTGTGCTCCCCGCCGCCATGCGAGACGAGCGACCAGCGCAGAGAGACTGCCACTGCTGACCTACGACGCCAAGAGCTCGCCGTCGATCACCGCCGGCCGTCGACAGCTTGCTGCTGATCGCCGTCAACGAGAACGCCTCGCTGGCCACCGCCGTCATGAGGGCGTCGTGGAACGTCGCTGAGAGCTCGCCTCTGATCGTCGCCGCTGAGAGGACGTCGCTGAACGCTACCGAGAGGGCGCCGCCGACCGCCTCGCCCCCGGATGCTCTGCTGCGGGCATTCCCATTGCTAGCCCGGCACCACGGACCACCTTTAAGCAACCAAGGCACTGCTGCCCACCTTGCTCTAGCACTGGGGGGGGGGGAAGGTGCTGCAGGTTTCACTCAACCTAACGCCCACTGAGAGACTAGACCATGTGACGCTGGCGGCTGATGTGCGCTTCTATGCATGTCGTGGCTATACCACGTTTGAGAAAGCAGCCCATGAGGAGCTAGCCCTCGGCTCCTTCACCTCTGGCCTCACACCAGAGAGGCTGAGAGAACACCTCTGCATCAAGGCACCGACCGGCCTCAGTGCCGCCGCGCTGGAGGAGGCAGAGAGGGTGGAGGCCGTTATGACCCCATGCAAACGACCAGGTCCCCGGGTGTGCCAGGCCAACGTCAGCGATGGGGAAGGGGACGTCGAGGGGAGGGCCGTCTGCCAGGCTTTTCCGTCACCAACTCGACCAGACCGACATCGACCAACCCACGGGGACTCCCGGGAACGCCGCTTCAACGACCCATGTTGGCGCTGTGGAGAAGCGGGGCACTGGTCCCCAAACTGCCCCGCCCCCGCCCCCGCACCAAAACACCACAGTGCCCCACAGTTGGGGTACTAGGGCGGGTAGGCCCCCCTGGGGAGACTGCCAGCCGTTCAACCGACCGTAGACCCCATTGAGGACAATGAAAGATTGGTAGAGTGGGCCACGCACACGGCCTCTACCTCCTCTGTTCCATCACGGGACACCCCTGCTGGGCCCTCGTGGACACGGGTTCCACCACCTCCAATGTGCGCCCAGGGGTGCCCGGAGAACTAACTGGGATGCTGGGGAAACTCATGCTGCCAGTGAAGGTGGGGAACAGCGAAACCACCCACGAGTTCTGGTTGGAAGGTAGGGTGTACACAAGCCCAGCTGTGTCCACCAGGCGCCGCACCACCTCCGTCTCCACCGCCTTGTCCGTCTACGACAACTGCGATCTCCGTGGAGACTACGACTCCCCAGCCCCCATCATCAGAGGATGACGACGCTACCCAAAAACTCACACACACACACACACACACACACACACACACACACACACACACACACACACACACACACACACACACACACACACACACACACAGGGCCGACGGACTGTGGGGGAAAGTGAGGCGGTCCTGGGGGGGCCCAAGGCAGAGGGGGGGCCCAAGGCATTGCCCATGGCAATAAAAAATTCAAAAAGAAAAAAATAATAATAATATTTTATCTGAATTATCCACCAGCCCATAGTGTTAGGAGTCGCACACGGCCACGTCTCCTACCTCCCCCCCCCCCCCCCGTCAACAATTGTTCTCTACCCCCCCCCGTCAACAATTGTTTTCTACCCCCCCCGTCCCCCGTCCCGTCCCCGTCAACAATTCAGCGCAGGGGGCTAGTAGGGGGAATTCTGGGGGGGGGGGGGGGGCCCATCAGTACCTCTTGTATACAGGGCCCAGGATTTGGTGCAACGGCCCTGCACACACACACACTAACATACCAACTCAGACACCCTCAGTCACATGCTCACACAGTCACAAGCACAAATATTCCCACGCATATGCACCTACAGGCAAACATGCAGTGTGAATTCACAGTCACACCATCAAAAACCCTTCTGCACCCACCGAAACATACACACATACACAGAGTGCTCACAAATACACATAGACACACCCACATACGCACAGATACAAGTAGACACACATACACAAACACACAAACTGTCCTTCATCATCTTCATACCTGCAATACTGCTTACTATTGGCTACAGTCAGTACTAGAGCCCAACATAATGACGGCCGTGTCTGGATCAGGACTCCTGCTCTTGCTGTGTCTGTTATCAGGTAATGACTTCACACATTTCAAATACTACATGCGATAGACTTCCTATAAAGAGTCACTATGACTCTACTAAAATATATCCTTTAGTAGTATTAAACAGATATCCTATTGAGATTGAGTCTTTTTACCTTGGGAAAGGGTTGGGTTAGGTACAATATTAAATTGAACAGTATTGTTCAAATCTAGGCGTTGGTTTGTTTGAAGGTTATTGTTCCAATTCTTATTGAAAAGAGATGTAGGCCTAGTTTAAGCACAGCCGTCAAAATATGGGGTTCAATACTGTGTGGTTCACACACAATTCCAAACTTAAGATAGTCTCTCAAGACAGATAAGGGTCCTGCACAATAGTAAAACTTTGAAAATAATAGCTCCAGCCACCACATCTGGACTTTAGGTAGTGTGTTTGAGTCGTCCGATCCAGAAATCCTGAACCGGATTCAAGGTATTTCGACCAATCATGACACAGTGTTAAGGAATGCGTTAAATGCATTACAATCACCTTCCTTTATGAATATGTTTACGGGGATATATTTTTTCATGAACACGGATGTGTCGTGATTGGTCAAAATACTGTGGATTCGGTTCTGCATATCTGGATCCGTTATTTCCTAAAGTCTGAACGTTTGCTTCCTTTTCTTATCATGCAAACAACTCATCAATGCTTCCTAGGTGAGAGCATTTGCTAGTCGAGGTATTGCTAGCGAAGATTCATCCAGAAAAAGAAACCTGGCTCCATTCCAAAAGTTCTTTCCTAATGCTCGATGGTAATGCTCGAGCTTGGAGCCTGAACAATAGCCGAAGCAATATGGAATTGGGCCCGATAATACATGTGACATTCACTTAGTTTGCATTGACAACACAACGCGCATCAAAAAAGAAGTTTTCATCATTATGTGAAAACGCTCAGCAATGAAGTGTTAGTAGATAACCAAACTATAACAGGACTATCCTCAAACCAATAGCAATAATGAGGGGTTATGCATTGGAAAGAGGGATAGAATAAAGGTCATATTTTGACTTAATTTAGTGCTATAACTTCCTCTATCACTCTATTACAGCTGCTGAATGTGACCTGGATGTGCTCGGCACTGTGGGTAATGATGTGACTCTGCCGTGTAAATATGATGTCCTAGCAAATGGTCTAAGTTCAACATGCTAGGAACGAAGTGTTATACCAGCCGGGAAATGTAGCAATCAGCTGATCGCCGCTGACGGTGCAACAGTGAGAAAAGACTCACAGGTGTCCAGCAGGTACCAGCTCCTGGGTGACCTGAGAAAGGGAGATGTTTCCATGACGATATTAAACGTCAGTGAGATGGACTCTGGATAATACGGATGCAGAGCGGAAATAGCGGGATGGTGGAACGACCTTAAACATCACTTTATACTGAGTGTTCAGAAAGGTGAGTTCCTTTTATGTAGACTATTGCTAGCTACTGGTATATATACAAACTGCCAGTTTTTAAATATAAACATGATAACTAAAATAAAATACACACTTTATTGAATGAGTTTAAATAGCGGGATGGTTGAACGACCTTAAACATCACTTTCAATTGAGAGTTCAGGAAGGTGAGCTTTTGGACTAAGATCTGTCAGCTAACAGTTACTGTAATAACATCAATTAGCAAAAAATACTACTTCTATTGTAATAGATACAATGTGCCGCTTCAAAATAAAAAATACTAAAATGACAATGGGACACAGTTTATTGATCACAAGTCAAATCACATTAGGGCATTCAGTGTTGTTTGTTGTTAGTCTCGATGATATATCTAACCCAATCTTTAATTGTGCATTGGCTAAGATACTAAGCCCACCCCAAAGAGGCAATTGGATGACGTCACCTCCACAGAACAGATCATATTGAAGTACACACAAGGTACGCCTCCAAAAAAACCTTTACACATTATACCCAATATACAATATTCAAATATGATGCTCGAATAATGTACGGAAAATACACCGAGATGCAGAATAGCGGGAATGTTCACCTACCAAAAAGATCACATTGAATAGAGAATAGAGATTTCTAGTTTTGAACATGACAATGAAAATTAGACACACACTTTGTTGATTGATTGATGAGTCATGTATGTAGGAAACATACATTTGCTTCCCCATACATGTCTATTTTGCCATTTTACAATAATATATACAATAAAAGCCTTTACTGAGCAATCCCATATCTGTTTTTTGTGTTCAAACTAATTATACCCACAGCCTATAAGATGGTTATAATTAATATCAACTATATAAAAAAGAATAATAATCTCATTCTGTAAACTCAAACCCAGGGCTTTGCTCTTGCATGTATAGTTATCCCAGACCCTTTGGAATTATCCCTGCTATATTTTAAAGGTTTTTATCCAATACCTGGTTACACATCCATTCAATATTCTGCACATTTTGGAATCTTGCTCAAGATTATTTGGATTTTAATAAAAGATTTAGTGTTCTGAACTGCAGTTCCAAACCCTGATCCAAGATGTCGCCATTTCTCAATAAATTGAACTTCAAGAAGTAATTGCGGCATCTTGCTGTGCCCCTTGATGCTTGGGTAAAAGGTTGCTTTATTGTGTCTTTAATAGATTATACAGTTACTCAAGCATTGAAGGAAACAGGAAGTGATGATGAGGCAGTGGACCACACCGAGGGCCCTGTGGTCACAAGTGTGAAGGCGTCGACGTCTCAGTGACATTCGGTTCTTCAGGTCTTGACGAAGATCCGCATCTGATCGAAGCGTTGACATCTTTTTTATTGGTGGAAATGAACACTTTATGAGCAGTAAACAGTGTGCAGCCTCCACTCCCTCATAAGTATTGTAACCTCACTTGTCCGGCCCCTGCATACAAAGGGCTTTGTGTGCCGCTCCTTACCTCTCTATGATAGACATACGCATCCAAGTCAGATGGATTAGTCACACACACACACACACACACACACACACACACACACACACACACACACACACACACACACACACACACACACACACACACACACACACACACACACACACACACCCTCAGTCACATCTACACAGATTCTTTTGGACGAATGCACGTGCGCACACATGCACGCACACACAAACTTGCACGTGCGCACACAAACACACACACACACACACACACACACACACACACACACACACACACACACACACACACACACACACACACACACACACACACACACAGACACACTCTCACATGCTGAAACACTTTCGAGCCCACCCACCAACCCGGTATCACGCCAAGGCGTAAAATAGATACGTTTGTCCACATCGCAAGGCGTGTTCAGGGTCACGCTTTGCCTGACCAAAGCGTCACCCTGAACACGCGTCCTTCTCCATTCGAAATGAATGGGGGAATAGCACCAACAGGGGGCGATACGTTCTCCTAGCATTTGGTGAAATTGTTACGTAGCCATATTAATCGTTATTATCTGAATGGGAAATGCAATATTTTAGGACAGATACACCATTAAACGTGTTTCTAATGACATTTCTAGCGAGAAATGTACATTTTCCTCGCATAATCTTCTGTCAGTGAATGTGTATGATCTTTATTAATCTTTATTATCTGAATGGGAAATGCAATATTTTAGGATCGATTCACCGTTAAATGTGTTTCTAATAACATTTCTAGCGAGAAATATACTTTTTACTTGCATAATCTTCAGTCAGTGATTGTGTCTGATCTTTAATTTTATAGTTATTAGGAAGATTTAATCGGCTCGCTCGCATGTTTCAACAACGTCAGGTTGCTAGGGACGCTGCTTTCGCTAAACTAGCAGCTCACGTGTTTCCTGCGTTTGTGTTATTAAACCTTTACTTTATTTAACTTTTAATGATTTGTAATAACCACAGGTGACGTATTAAGCGAAGTAAGCTTGATAGCAGGTTTATTGGATTCCACAATCGGACAGGCTCTAAAAACCACGCGGCAAAGGAGCTGCCGTACATTGTGTTGTTTTTGTCGTAAACTAGGGTCCGATGGTTAAAAAATAGACAGATATTCCAAGGTATCCTTAAAAGGCAGCATGGATGTTTTTATTTTCTGCAGTTTAGACTTCTTCTATAACCTATTTTTGAAAGCAAAACACCAAGCTCAATGATTTAACGAGGCAGGGTTATTTGAAAGAATTAATTAAATATATATTTGTGAGAGGTCATTCCTTCTCCTGAGTTTGCTTCCTATTTATGTCTAGTGTACAACCCTACTGTCCACAAGCATCACCCCCCCCCCTCCCCATATGGATTTGGAGAATTTTTGCCACGTCCCAGTGGTGGAGGTATCATATATATGAAAGAGGGCATTCAATTATACTACAATGATAAATTAGGAGGCCGAAGCCCTAATGGAAGTGATGCAATAGGTGACTGGGTCGACAACATTTAAGTAAACTGTACTTTGAGGTCTCTTATATATCAAAGGGGGTCTCAAAGGACGCATACGCTTCAACCTGTGGCTCTATATTATATAGTTATAGATTGTTTAGATTCTCTGCCCGAGCCTGAGCCCGACGCGGGCCGGGTCGGGCCGATATTTCCCACCATCATACTCGGGCCGGGCCTTTGATCTAGCGTTTTTATTTTTATTTTACCATTGGTTTATTGGCCTAATCTGAGGAGAAATCTATGCCATAAACAGAAATATTATAGGCCTTTATTACACGGGTCTTCTCAATGGTCTTCCAGCATCTACCGTTGCTAAGCGACATCACCGTCTTTGCGGACAAATTATTTCTCTGCTTATCAACACTACAAATGGCCAAAAGACTTGTATCCCCCCCCCCACCCTTAAATAAATACTATAGCAGAATTATTATTCTCATTCAACTTGAACATGTGTTTTTACAGTAGAGTGGTGGAGGGATGACGTATGTTGGCCAACCCGGAAGTGAGCGTCGCCCTGGATTCCCTCGACAAAAAGCCAACGGGTTTTGCCATTGGATTTTGGATTATTATAAATTGAAACAATTTATTAAATAAATATTTGCGAGATGTCATTACTCATTTGTGAGATGAGTTTGCTTCCTAATAATGTCGAGTATACACCCCTACTGTCCACAAGCATCCCCCCATATGGATTTGGAGAATTGTTGCCACGTCCCAGTGGGAGGTATCATAAATATGAAAGAGGGCAGTCAATTATGCTATAATGATCAATTAGGAGGCCGAAGCCCTAAAGGGAGTGATGCAATAGGTGACTGAGGGTCAACATTTGAGAACCCCTTTTATCAAAGGGGGTCTCAAAGGACTCATACGCTTCAACAGCGGCTGCAGCAGAAGTGTTGAGACGAAAGATGATAGACATTTATAGAATATTCCCATTCACATGATTCTTCGCACGACCTGCAGGTTGGAGAGACTGAAATAACACCCAAAATGAGTAATAATGTAAAAGCAGCCAAGTCCCACAAATTGCTTGAACTATTTATTTCATTCCATTGTTACGTTGAAATGCATTATTGAAAAGTTTCAAGCATATGGATTTAATGCAATATCCACAAACAGTTCAAAATGGTACCATGAAATGTCTTGTTTATTTTATGAACCAGTTCATTTCTCTTTTGTGAAAGTCACCAAAAGTCGAAAAAAGTTAAACGCAAGGTCACAGGCTAACAGTGGAGCTGTGTTGGGAACCAGCAGCCGAGAGCTTCCATGGAAACTTTCTACTCATGTTAAATAGATTTAGTTGGCAGTTCCTTTTCTGCCCATTCTTTTTTTAAACTTGTGGAAGCACTTTGCAGTACTGGGAGACACCATTTCTAACAGCAATGGAGCTAGATTCAAAAAATATCAAAAGATGCCCAAAGCAAATAACCTTTAACCCATATTTGTGTTTTATCAAATTAAACATTTTTAGAGTTTCATTGACCACAAATTGAGCAGAAATATTTTGCATACAAATCTTTAAATAGTTTAACCACATTAAGAAAAATACATTCGTTAATTTTTTTTATTAGTGAAGCCACAAGTTTTGCACATTATCCAAACAGAATACCTGAAATGTTGATATTTCAGCCCTTTCGGCTTAAAACAAGAGAAAAGGACAACCTAACAAGAGTGAAAAGTTGGGGTTAGGTGACCTATAGTTCAAAGATGTCCCTGGTCAGGTAGACTAAATAAAAGTGTATTCCCAATTGCTCCAGGACATTCGTGTAATTTACTTGTGAGCTCTCCCTCAAGCCTAGAGACATCAGTGTTGAACCACCAACTGAAAGGGGGTATTTGCCATTAGTATGAGTGACAACATTTCATGGCTATTAATTTA
>NC_044054.1:27571670-27659170 GCF_902167405.1 Gadus morhua
CTTTCCGAATGCTCGATGGTAATGCTCGAGCTTGGAGCCTGAACAATAGCCGAAACAATATGGAATTGGGCCCGATTATACATGTGACATTCACTTGGTTTGCATTGACAACACAAAGTGCATTAAAAAATAAGTTTTCATCATTATGTGAAAACGCTCAGCAATAAAGCTATAACAGGACTATCCTCAAACCAATAGCAATAATGAGGGGTTATGCATTGGAAAGAGGGATAGAATAAAGGTCATATTTTGACTTAATTTAATGCTATAACTTCCTCTATCCCTCTATTACAGCTGCTGAATGTGACCTGGATGTGCTCGGCACTGTGGGTGATGATGTGACTCTGCCGCTTAAATATGATGCCAGAGCAAATGGTCTAAGTTGTATATGCTGGGGACGAGGTGTAGTACCATCCTCAGGCTGTGGCAATCAGCTGCTCGCCACTGACGGTCTAAGAGTGAAAAAAGACTCACTGGTGTCCAGCAGGTACCAGCTCCTGGGTGACCTGAGAAAGGGGGATGTTTCACTGACGATATTAAACGTCAGTGAGATGGACTCCGGACGATACGGATGCAGAGTGGGAAGAGAGGGATGGTTCAACGACGATAAATATCACTTTTCACTGAGAGTTCAGAAAGGTGAGTTTATTTTATGTAGACTATGGCTACTGTTATATATACAAAATGCCAGTTTTTAAACATAAACATGATAATTAAAATAAGACACACACTTTATTGAATGAAGGATGACTCTAACCCTTGTTCATGTGTGTGGGAGACATACATTTTCTCCCAAAATGTAGCTTTTTTGCCATTTCAATTTAAAGGGGCCTATTTTACCGCCAGGTGTGATGTTTATAACCCATTAAAAGTAGAAAATAAAATATTCGATGATAATCTTTACTGATCAAACCCATTTCTGCTCTTTGTATTCAAACTAATTATGCCCACAGCCTATAAAACGGTTACAATTACTATAAACTATATAAAAAGTAATAATCTCATTCTTTATACTCAATCCCAGGGCTTTGCTCTTGCGTGTGTAGTTATCCCAGACCCTGTGGAATTATTCCTGCAGTCTTTTACAGTTTTTTATCCAATACCTGGTCACACATCCATTCAATATTCTGCACATTTTGGAATCTTGGTCAAGATTATTTGTATAGATGTCGAAGGAGATTAATATTTTTTTTATTACAATTACATTGTTGGGTCTGTAATTATATTTTCAAAGTATTTTTTTGAAACAAGGCCAATAACGTAAATACCAGCCAATAACGTAAGTAATTTATTACATTCTTTGCAAAGAGTTATTACGTTGTTGGCTCAACAGCTTTATTACAGCATTGGCAAGTTATAACGTCATTGGCTTTATTACATTTCAATGATTACGTTATTGGCAGATTTACGTTATTGGCTCTTATTACGTTATTGCTTGTTACAGACAGTTTATTGATCACTTTTTTGGCATGCAGGTGTGTTTTATGTTAGTCCCGATAACATGTTTCTAACCAAATATTTTATTGTGCATTGGTTAAGATACTAAGCCCACCCCAAAGTGGAAATTGGATGATGTTACCTCCACAGAACAGACCATATTGAAGTACACACAAGGTATGCCTCCAAAAAACCTTTACACATTATACCAAATATACAAAATTCAAATATGATGATTGAATAATGTACGGAAAAGACACCGAGATGCAGAATAGCGGGAATGTTCACCTACCAAAAAGATCACATTGAATAGAGAATTCGGAAAGGTGACCTTTTTATTGTGTCTATTGCTACTGTTATATGTAAGAAATACCCGTTTTTAGATATAAACATGAGGTTGAAAATTAGACACACACTATGTTGATTGATTGATGAGTCATGTATGTGGAAAACATACATCTGCTCCACATACGTGTCTATTTTGCCATTTTAATATAAAGTGGCCGACTTTACTGCCAGGTGTGATTTTTATAATCACTACAAGTAGACAATAATATATACAATGATAATTACAACCGAGCAAACAAGTTTCTGTTTTTTGTATTCCAACTAATTATACCCATAAGACGGTTATAATTACTGTAAACAATTTTCAAAAAGAGATTCTCATTCTTTAAACTCAAACCCAGGGCTTTGCTGTTGCATGAGTAGTGATCCCAGAGCCTGTGGAATTATTCCTGCAGTCTTTTAAAGGTTTTTATCCAATACCTGGTTAAACATCCATTCAATATTCTGCACCATTTGGAATCTTGCTTAAGATTATTTGCATAGATGTCGAAGGAAATTAATAAAAAATGTAATGTTGTGAACTGTAGTTCCAAACCCTGATCCAAGATGTTACCATTTCTCGATCAATTCCAGTTCATGTAGTAATCTTGCCGTGCCACTTGATGCATGGGTTAAAGGGTGCTTTATTGTTTATTTACTACTTTATACAGTTACTGAAGCACGGAAGGAAACAGGAAGTGATGAGGCAATGGACTACACTGAGGGCCCTGTGGTGACAAGTGTGAAGACGTATCAGGTACAGAGACCATGAAGTTCACAGGTTTATGATGAGAAACATTTCAGTCAACGCCTCAGTGACATTCGGTTCTTCAGGTCTTGACGAAGATTCGAATGTGATCGAAGCGTTGACATCATTTTTATTGGTGGAAATGAACCCTTTATGAGCAGTAAACAGTGTGCAGCCTCCACTCCCTCATAAGTATTGTAACCTCACTTGTCCGGCCCCTGCATACAACGGGCTTTGTGTGCCGCTCCTTATGATAGACATACGCATCCAAGTCAGATGGATTAGTCATGAGGTAATGTTTACATCCAAATCAGACCTATAACTCTTAGATCCCATCTGTATTACACATTGGGCAATGCTTCTGGTGTTGAACGTTTGTCAAACAGACAATGAAAAAGTGAGGCCTTGATGTAATCAATGGGAGACGAGTGTGTAGTAATTAGTTTTGTTTTGTTCTTTGTGTCCTGCAGCAGTCAGACCTCCAGCAGAGCAGCCTATGGGGCTTCACAGGAAACACACTCAGACTGTCCTTCATCATCTTCATACCTGCACTACTGCTTACTGTTGGCTACAGTCAGTACACACACACACACACACACACACACACACACACACACACACACACACACGCACGCGCACGCGCACACGCACACGCGCACACGCACACGCACCCACACACACACACACACACACACACACACACACACACACACACACACACACACACACACACAGACACACACGCATACACACACACACACACACACACACACACACACACACACACACACACACACACACACACACACACACACACACAATAATACAGCCATATACAATACAGCCACATACAGAGTACATAGAGACAAAAATTGCAGGCACACACACACACACACACACATTGTCAAAAGAAGAATTACTGAAATGTCTGATGCTTTTTGTCCCTCAGGATTGATGAGGTCACAGCAGAGAGCGTGGAATGGACGACGGATTAAATATGACCAAGAAGACAACTCATTGTAGTGTGTGTGTGTGTGTGTGTGTGTGTGTGTGTGTGTGTGTGTGTGTGTGTGTGTGTGTGTGTGTGTGTGTGTGTGTGCATGCTTGAACAGAGTGTTTGTCTGTTAATGAGGGTGTGTTAAAGTTAGTGTGAGTGTTTTTCTGCATGCTTGATCAATAATTACAGTTTCCGCAGTAAAACAAGTTTGTTACATACATTTTTCGTGGTATCTTTGTCTTTCACCTTTTAGTTTAAACTATTCTAAACACAATAAAAAACTAAAAGAATTGTCACGATGGAAAGGGAAGCGTTAGTTTTAGTGACGATTTGGTAGCATGTTCATCAGGTCTATCAGAAACCCGTCATTTATTTTCAGTATCATGAGGACCGCAGTCTATTTCCTCTAAAGAGGAAGTGAAAACGATTACCCACCTCACTTTCCACGAACTCTGTAAAATATAGAGACGCCAATACACCACCATTCCCTCTCTCTCACCCTCTGTGTCTCTTTGTGGGGTTGACGATGTTCACATACGGGCCTTCAGGAGAGCTGTGATTATGAAGAATATGTATGTATTTTTTGAACGGAGAACTGTTCAGCCATACTTTCACTGTTACTTTAATTAATAATTAATTTGAGAATGTTGAACTTCCATTCTTTCATCGCATCTGTAATGACACAGCCTTAAATAATTGGGATAATGCCGCAACTGTCTTAATGAGTGCAACTGGGAAGTCTATGGATCAGTTCCCATCGAGTCGTCCTCTTGCCCTCAACCTTGAGCAAAGGGCCAAGGGCAAGGCACCTTTGTCCTGCCTGATTCATACATGTCTAGAGAAAAGGCTGTGCTGAAGCTGAAGGCCTCGACATGCTTCTGCATTGTTTGGCCAAATCCTTCACACACACACACACACACACACACACACACACACACACACACACACACACACACACACACACACACACACACACACACACACACACACACACACACACACACACACACACACCATGAAACAATGTTTCAAAAAGTTTTCAATGTATACTTCTGTGCAACCGACAAAATTTGTTAGCACCCGAAAATTTGTCTTGTGTCTATTTGAAAGGCTGTAACGCAAACCATGGACCGATTGGCCATGCAGAGGCCCATGCATGAGTCAGCAGGTAAACAATATGATCTTTTTATTTTATTTCAGTAATATAACCTTGTATATAATTTTCAGTACGATGCATGGCCCCTGGCCATATAGATATGCAGAGGGAACTGGGATCTGACCGGGTCTTGGTTGCACCAACTGGGCGTAAGCGGGGCCGGTTGCACCAACTGGTCTTAACTAAGCCTGGTCGTAACTGCTAAGTAGGTCTTAGTTACGGTGCAACCGGCCATAAGCAGGCATGCCTGATCATAAATTATGGGCTATCAATATAATAATAGCATGATTGACCCTAAACCTTTATTGAAGTGTGAAGCGAAGTGAAACATAAATAGAGGAACAAACTGAACATGAAGTTCTAAGCACCACACTAACACATTGAGGCGAAATCAGAATGAGGTTTTAAGACAGGAAGTACAGGACTCATGGCAGTGGTCTGGTCTCAGTGTGAAAGGGGTCGATATGTGTCACTTTTTTATGAATCATTTACAAATATTATATCTTTTTGTCAATGAAATGTTTTCTAGTCTGGAAATGTTCAAGTAAAATGGTATGCTTGTGTGTGTGTGTGTGTGTGTGTGTGTGTGTGTGTGTGTGTGTGTGTGTGTGTGTGTGTGTGTGTGTGTGTGTGTGTGTGTGTGTGTGTGTGTGTGTGTGTGTGTGTGTGTGTGTGTGTGGTGCTTGTGTGTTACTAAGGGTGTATAAAAGTAATTTTGTGTTATCCTGCATGCATGATCAATTTTAGGTCAAACTAATTGAAACACAGGAACAAACTAGACTCATTGAAAGGATCGTTTATAGCGACAGAAAGGGAAGCGGGTAGTTTCAATTTAATACATTTGTTGGGCAAACAGAGAGCCATCATTGCTTCTTCAGAACACCAGTCCTTCCCCCTACAAAAGGACGACGTGACAAGGATGATCAACCCCGCTTTCCACTGACTAAAACATAGAGACACCAATGCACATCATTCACCCCCCCCCCTCTCTCTCTCTCTGTCTCTGTCTCTCTCTGTCTCTCTCTGTCTGCCTCTGTCTCTCAGTGTGGTTGACACAGTTCAGATAGGGGCCATCAGTAATGCAACCCTGTTTCAAATATCTGAGGATACCAACACAGCAAGGGGCCGTATTGTCGTAGTGAAAATTGGTGGATGATTCTGGATTGAGAAATGTTCAAATAAAAGACCTTTCCTCAATGTTAATTTGATTTCTCGATTATGTTGTTCTTGCATTCCTTCATCACATATGTAACATCTAATGAACTGACCTCATCATGGGATATAACCACGCAGGTCTTCATTAGGACATCATCAGCTTAATGAAGTGCAACTGGACAGTCTCTGGTTCAATCCTCAATGAGTTCCCCTTTGGCACTTCCCCTTGAGCATGGCACCTTCCTACTGATTGGTGCCTTGCATACATGTTCAGACAAGCATCTCTTTTTGCATGTAAGCCAATGGTTTAGTGTGTGGTTTAAGACAGGAAATTACCGGACATGTGCTTCTTGCTGCTAATGTATGGTTACTTGTTGTCTGTGTTTGTTTGCTACCCCCTCTATGACTCAGCCTGTGACATTGTGAGGTATTTGAGTGCGACTGGGAGGTTGTTTTAGCATTAGAGCGTGACGTAATGACGGCCGTGTACTGCTCAGGATTCCTGCTCCTGCTGTGTCTGTTAACAGGTAATGACATCACACATTTCTGGTACTACATGTTATTAGACTTCCTATGGAGAGTCAATATGATTCAGGGCACTCAGAACCTTTCTAGTAATGTTACACAGCAATCAGGCTGAGAAAGAAAGTCTGTGTGGGTCACCACAAGTCCATGCTTCTGATATTCTCTCCAGGAAAAGGCTCTATCCTGTACGTCTATACTTTTGTAAGGCACATTTTCAGACTGAAAATCTCTCCTGTGGGGCGGTCGGATCGGACTCAAATGTCTGTGTGATAAATTTTTATATGCAAAAATTCAACTTCCTTTAGTAACTCCCTCTATCCTTCGGGTCAGGTCATAGCTGTCATCATAATGTATCTCCTTTGTTGTTCTTCTGTTACTTTACAGCTGCTGAATGTGACCTGGTTGTGTTCGCCACTGTGGGCTATAATGTGACTCTGCCGTGTAAATATGATGTCCAAGCAAATGGTCTAAGTTCAACATGCTGGGAACGAGGTGCTATACCAACCTTAGGGTGTAGCAATCAGCTGATCGCCAGTGACGGTGCAACAGTGAGAAAAGACTCACAAGTGTCAGCAGGTACCAGCTCCTGGGTGACCTGAGAAAGGGAGATGTTTCCATGACGATATTAAACGTCAGTGAGATGTACTCTGGACAATACGGATGCAGAGTGGAAATAGCGGGATGGTGGAACGACCTTAAACATCACTTTAAACTGAGAGTTCAGAAAGGTGAGTTCCTTTTATGCAGACTATTGCTAGCTACTGTTATATATACAAAATGCCAGTTTTTAAATATAAACATGATAATTAAAATAAGATACACACTTTATTGAATGAGTTTAAATAGCAGGATAGTTAAACGACCTTAAACATCACTTTCAATTGAGAGTTCAGAAAGGTGAGCTTATGGACTAAGATCTGTCAGCAAACAGTTACTGTAATAGCATCAATTAGCAAAAAAGACTACTTCTATTGTAATAGATACAATGTGCCGCTTCAAAATAAAAAATACTAAAATGACAATGGGACACAGTTTATTGATCACAAGTCAAATCGCTTTTGGGCATTCAGTGTTGTTTGTTGTTAGCCCCGATAATATATATCTAACCCAATCTTTAATTGTGCATTGGCTAAGATACTAAGCCCACCCCAAAGAGGAAATTGGATGATGTCACCTCCACAGAACAGACCATATTGAAGTACACGCGTACACCTCTAAAAAACCTTTACACATTATACCCAATATACAATATTCAAATATGATGCTTGAATAATGTACGGAAAAGACACCGAGATGCAGAATAGCGGGAAATGTTCACCGACCAAAAAGATCACATTGAATAGAGAATAGAGATTTTTAGATATAAACATGACAATGGAAATTAGACACATACTTTGTTGATTTATTGATGAGTCATGTGTGTGGGAAACATACATTTGCTTCCCCATGTCTATTTTGCCATTTTAATTCAAAGGGGCCTATTTTACCGCCAGGTGTGATGTTTATAAGCCATTACAAGTAGACAATAATATATACAATAATAATCTTTACTGAGCAAACCCGTATCTGTTTTTTGTGTTCAAACTAATTATACCAACAGCCTATAAGATGGTTATAATTAATATAAACTATTTAAAAAAGAATAATAATCTCATTCTGTAAACTCAAACCCAGGGCTTTGCTCTTGCATGTGTAGTTATCCCAGACCCCTTGGAATTATCCCTGCAGTCTTTTACAGGTTTTTATCCAATACCTGGTCACACATCCATTCAATATTCTGCACATTTTGGAATCTTGCTTAAGATTATTTGGATTTTGATAAAAAATGTAGTGTTCTGAACTGCAGTTCCAAACCCTGATCCAAGATGTCGCCATTTCTCGATAAATTGTACTTCAAGAAGTAATTGCACCATCTTGTTGTGCCCCTTGATGCATGGGTAAAAGGTTGCTTTATTGTGTCTTTACTAGGTTTTACAGTTACTGAAGCATGGAAGGAAACAGGAAGTGATGAGGCAATGGACCACACTGAGGGCCCTGTGGTGACAAGTGTGACGGCATATCAGGTACAGAGACCATGAGGTTCACAGGTTTATGATGAGAAACATTTCAGTCAACGCCTGAGTGACATACGGTTCTTCAGGTCTTGACGAAGATGCGCATGTGATCGAAGCATTGAGATCTTTTTTATTGGTGGAAATTAACACTTTATGAGCAGTAAACAGTGTGCAGCCTCCACTCCCTCATAAGTATTGTAACCTCACTCGTCCGGCCCCTGCATATAAAGGGCTTTGTGTGCCGCTCCTTACCTCTCTATGATAGACATACGCATCCAAGTCGGATGGATTAGTCATGAGGTAATGTTTACATCCAAATCAGACCTATAACTCTTAGATCCCATCTGTATTACACATTGGGCAATGCTTCTGGTGTCAAACATATGTCACACAAAAAAGGAGAAAGTAAGGCTTTGATGTAATTAATGGGAGCCGATTGTGTAGTAATTAGTTTAGTTTTGTTCTTTGTGTCCTGCAGCAGTCAGACCTCCAGCAGAGCAGCCTATGGGGCTTCACAGGAAACACACTCAGACTGTTCTTCATCATCTTCATACCTGCACTACTGCTTACTGTTGGCTACAGTCAGTACACACACACACACACATTTAATTCTTTATTTGAATCCACCGATCACATTACAAGAGACAAGATTCCAATATTTCAGAGATAAGATAAGTCATTGTTCAAGGGTACAAAAAACATCTCCTGCGCCACACTGCCAGGCTGCCTATCACTACTGATATGGAGCAGAACACACACACACACACACACACACACACACACACACACACACACACACACACACACACACACACACACACACACACACACACACACACACACACACACACACACACACACACACACACACACACACACAATAATACAGCCATATACAATACAGCCACATACAGAGTACATAGAGACAAAAATTGCAGGCACACACACACACATTGTCAAAAGAAGAATTACTGAAAAGGCTGATGCTTTTTGTCCCTCAGGATTGATGAGGTCACAGAAGAGAGCGTGGAATCGACGACGGATTAAATCTGACCAAGAAGACAACTCATGTAGTGTGTGTGTGTGTGTGTGTGTGTGTGTGTGTGTGTGTGTGTGTGTGTGTGTGCATGCTTGAACGGAGTGTTTGTCTGTTAATGAGGGTGTGTTAAAGTTAGTGTGAGTGTTTTTCTGCATGCTTGATCAATAATTACAGTTTCCGCAGTAAAACAAGTTTGTTACATACATTTTTCGTGGTGTCTTTGTCTTTTACCTTTTAGTTTAAACTATTCTAAACACAATAAAAAACTAAAAGAATTGTCACGATGGAAAGGGAAGCGTTAGTTTTAGCGACGAGTTGGTAGCATGTTCATCAGGTCTATCAGAAACCCGTCATTTATTTTCAGTATCATGAGGACCGCAGTCTATTTCCTCTAAAGAGGAAGTGAAAACGTTGACCAACCTCACTTTCCACTAACTCTGTAAAACATAGAGATGCCAATACACCACCATTCCCTCTCTCTCACCCTCTGTGTCTCTTTGTGGGGTTCACGATGTTCACATACGGGCCATCAGGAGAGCTGTGATTATGAAGAATATATATGTATTTTTTGAACGGAGAACTGTTCAGCCATACTTTCACTGTTACTTTAATTAATAATTAATTTGAGAATGTTGAACTTCCATTCTTTCATCGCATCTGTAATGACACAGCCTTAAATAATTGGGATAATACCGCACTCAATGAGTGCAACTGGGAAGTCTATGGATCAGTTCCCATCGAGTCGTCCTCTTGCCCTCAACCTTGAGCAAAGGGCCAAGGGCAAGGCACCTTTGTCCTGCCTGATTCATACATGTCTAGAGAAAAGGCTGTGCTGAAGCTGAAGGCCTCGACATGCTTCTGCATTGTTTGGCCAAATCCTTCACACACACACACACACACACACACACACACACACACACACACACACACACACACACACACACACACACACACACACACACACACACACACACACACACACACACACACACACACACCATGAAACAATGTTTCAAAAAGTTTACAATGGATTGTATACTTCTGTGCAACCGACAAAATGTGTTATCACCCCAAAAATAGTCGTGTCTATTTGAAAGGCTGTAACGCAAACCATGGACCAATTGGCCATGCAGAGGCCCATACACGAGTCAGCAGGTAAACAATATGATATTTTTTATTTTATTTCAGTAATATAACCTTGTATATAATTTTCAGTACGATGCATGGCCCCTGGCCATACAGATATGCAGAGGGAACTGGGATCTGACCGGGTCTTGGTTGCACCAACTGGGCGTAAGCCTGGTCTTAACTACGCCATGGTCGTAACTTGGCGTTCTAAGTCCGATACGTCCTAACCGTTACGCCGGTTGCACCAACTGGGCTTAGCGTTCTTTTAAGACCAAGGTGTCAATCCTACGCTTGGTCAGGGGCAGGCATAGAGTCGGAATTCCAGGCTGTTTCAATTACATTCAATCCGTCCAGCGCAACCATGGCACCTACAATACGTGTACAACGAGTGGGCATTTAGACGGTGTAGCTGCATTGGTTTAATAAACGGCCACGACCTCTTAAACTCTCTCTGAAAACGGTAAACTTTAATAAACAGAAAAAACACTGTGACAACGTTAGCGCCATAAACCTAATACAGAGTCCATCTTCTTCTGAAAACCCATGAGTCTGTGACTGGTTTTACATCTCTGATGGCGCGTTTTCCCATAATTCCCTGGGATAGGACCCCATATTTAAACAAATAACACAAAAAGCAATGACACAATATCTCTTTTTAACAGTACAACTTAAATCATTTTTAACCAAAGAATAAAATCATGAATTAAACAAATAATAAAATAATAATAAAAAATAATAAAATCATGAATTAACAAATACTGCAAATACATATTTAAATCTCTAATGTCCAGACTGAAGATATCGCTGGCCGATTAGTCCGTGCTCAACTTAAGACTCAGTTGTGAATATTGTTATACTTATGTATAAATGTTTTATATAGGCCGACACATTAAACGGATCTCTCCTGTCAAAACATCTGAATTAGTCATTAGTCACTTGTCATTTGATGATGTTTAATGCATTGCTTCTGTCAAAAATAACCATTCCCGTCTAAATGCCTGCTCGTTGTAAACACAAATACATATTTTAATTACATTCGTTTGCAGTGTTTTACATTAACACAATTAATGAATGACAATGAATAAAATAATGAATTATTTATTTCGGTGTCCAACAGCATGTCAAGTAAATAGTAAATAGATGTCGACACGAGGTATCCTAGCAACGAGGTGAGATGCCTATTCCATGGAACATTCACATGGCTCTCAACGACGCCCGGTCTTAGCCATGCGCGGGCATGGCTAAGTCCGGGCGTCTTTAAGACCAGGCCTAAGTCCCGTTGGTGCAACCAGCGTTAGTTCCATTCTAAAGCCAGGTCTTAACTAAGACTTACTTAGCAGTTACGACCAGGCTTAGTTAAGACCAGTTGGTGCAACCGGCCATAAGCAGGCATGCCTGATCATAAATGATGGGCTATCAATATAATAATAGCATGATTGACCCTAAACCTTTATTGAAGTGTGAAGCGAAGTGAAACATAAATAGAGGAACAAACTGAACATGAAGTTCAAAGCACCACACTAACACATTGAGGCGAAATCAGAATAAGGTTTTAAGACAGGACTCATGGCAGTGTTTTCATTGAGAAAGGGGTCGATATGTGTCACTGTAACGAGAACAGATAGCGGGAAGATTAGGGATGGACGGCTACATGTAAAAGTAAATTAAATAGTATGCTTAGCTTGAAAGTATTTTTACATCACGTAGAAAACAACATTTTTTATGAATAATTTACAAATATTATATCTTCTTGTCAATTAAATGTTTTCTAGTCTGGAAATGTTCAAGTAAAATGGTATGCTTGTGTGTGTGTGTGTGTGTGTGTGTGTGTGTGTGTGTGTGTGTGTGTGTGTGTGTGTGTGTGTGTGTGTGTTTGTGTGTGTGTGTGTGTGTGTGTGTGTGTGTGTGTGTGTGTGTGTGTGTGTGTGTGTGTGTGTGTGTGTGTGTGTGTGTGTGTGTGTGTGTGCGTGGTGCTTGTGTGTTACTAAGGGTGTATAAAAGTAATTGTGTGTTATCCTGCATGCATGATCAATTTTAGGTCAAACTAATTGAAACACAAGAACAAACTAAACTCATTGAAAGGATCGTTTATAACGACAGAAAGGGAAGTGGGTAGTTTCAATTTAGTACAATTGTTGGACAAACAGACAGCCGTCATTGCTTTTAAGTGTCTTAAGGGCACCAGTTCGAAAAGACGAAGTGAAAAGGATGTTTTCTGAATTGAGAAATGTTCAACTAAAAGTCCCTTTCCTCAATGTCAGTTTGATTACTTGACTGTTGTGTTGGCTTAGCATTCTTTCATCACATATGTAATATGTAATTAACTGATCTCATCATGGGATATAACAACGCATGTCTTCATTAGGACATTATCAGCTTTATGAAGTGCAACGGGACAGTCTCTGGGTCAATCCTCAATGAGTCCATCTCTGGAACTCCCCCTTGAGCAAGACACCTTCCTACTGATGGATGCCTTGCACGTGCAGACATCCATCTCTTTTTGCGTATTAGCCAATGGTTTCAGTATGTTGTTTTAGACAGGACATTCACTGGTTGCTGCTAGTGTATGGTTACTTATTGTGTGTTTTTGTGTACCCCCCATACATGACTCATCCTGTGACATTGAGAGATATGTGAGTGCGAATGGGATGTTGTTTTAGCATTAGAGCGTAACATAATGACGGCCGTGCCTGGATCAGGATAACTGCTCAATGCTGTGTCTGTTACCAGGTGATGACTTCACACATTTCAAGTACAACATGTTATTAGACTTCCTATGGAGGGTCACTATGATTCAGGGCATTCAGAACCTTTCTAGTCATGTTACACAGCAATCAAGCTGAGATGGAATTATATGCATTTGTTTTTGGTTTAGGATAAATGTTACTTAAAATAACCTAGCCCTTGTTTTCTCCAAACAATATTTGTCCCACTTCTCATTGAATTGAAGAACAAGCTAACTAACTTAAGCCGGTCATCATAACATTTGGTGCAATACTGTGTTGGTCACAACGACTCCACGCTTGAGATAGTCTCTCCAGAAAACGTACTTTAGTAAGCCACATTTTGGGACTGAAAATCTCTCCTGTGGGGCGGTCGGATCAGACTCAAATGTCTGTGTGATCAAATTTTTGTATACAAAAATTTCCCTTAGTAACTTCCCTTAGTAACTCCCTCTAACCGTTGGGTCAGGTCATAGCTCATAATTAGGTGTCTCCTCTGTTGTTCTTCCGTTACTCTACAGCTGCTGAATGTGACCTGGTCGTGTTCAGCACTGTGGGCTATAATGTGACTCTGCCGTGTAAATATGATCTCCCAACAAACGGTCTAAGTTCAACATGCTGGAGACAAGCTGTTCTACCAGCCTCGAGGTGTAGCAATATGCTGATCTCCACCGACTGTGCAGTGAGAAAATACCCTCTATTGATCCGCAGGTAGCAGGTCCTTGGCGACCTGGAATAGGGTGATTTTCCATGACGATATTAAACCTCACTGAGATGGATTCTGGACGATATGGTTGCAGAGTGGAAATAGGGGGAAGTTCGATCACCATATCACTTTCAATTGAGTGTTCAGAAATTCTTTTTTTTTCTTTTGACTGCTGCTACTGATATATGTACAAAATGCCAGTTTTTAAACATAAAACAATAATAATAAGATAAATAAAAATAAGACACACTTTATTGATTGATTGATGACTCATGTAGTTCATGTATGGGGAAAAAGTATATTTTGCTAGTTCATTTTAAAGGGGCCTATATTACCGCCAGGTGTGACGGAACCTATTACAAATAGAGAATAATATATACAATATCCTTTCTGAGCAAACCGGTTTCTGTTTTTTTAATTTAAACTAATAATCCCCACTGCCTGTAAGACATTTATAATTAATATAAACTATAAAAAAATTAGTTATTTCCATTCTTCAAACTCAATCCCAGGGCTTTGCTCTTGCATGTATAGTAATCCCAGACCCTTTGGAATGATCCCTGCTATATTTTACAGATTTGTATCCAATACCTGTTTACACATCCATTCAATACTCTGCACATTTTGGAATCTTGCTTAAGTTTATTTGGATTTTAATAAAAAATGTAGCGTTCTGAACTGCAGTTCCAAACCCTGATCCAAGATGTCGCCATTTCTCGATAATTTGTACTTCAGGAGATAATTGCGGCATCTTGTTGTGCCCCTTGATGCATGGGTAAAAGGTTGCTTTATTGTGTCTTTAATAGATTATACAGTTACTTAAGCATTGAAGGAAACAGGAAGTGATGATGAGGCAGTGGACCACACTGAGGGCCCTGTGGTGACAAGTGTGAAGGCGTGTCAGGTACAGAGACCATGAGGTGCACAGGTTTATGATGAAGAACAATTCAGTCAACGCCTCAGTGACTTTCGGTTCTTCAGGTCTTGACGAAGATCCGCATGTGATCGAAGCGTTGAAATCGTTTTTATTGGTGGAAATGAACACTTTATGAGCAGTAAACAGTGTGCAGCCTCTTCTCCCTCATAAGTATTGTAACCTCACTCGTCCGGCCCCTGCATACAACAGGCTTTGTGTGCCGCTCCTTACCTCTCTATGATAGACATACGCAGGGGCGATTCTAGGTAGTGTGGGGGCCCTAGGCAGAGGATTGTTGAGGGGGGGGGGTGGAGCGATTGTTGACGGGGGGGGGGGATGCGGCGCCTCTGGACATACGCATCCAAGTCAGATGGATTAGTCATGAGGTAATGTTTACATCCAAATCAGACCTATAACTCTTAGATCCCATCTGTATTACACATTGGGCAATGCTTCTGGTGTTGAACATATGTCAACCAAAAAATGAAAAAGTAATGCATTGATATGTAATCAATGGGAGACGAGTGTGTAGTAATTAGTTTTGTTCTTTGTGTCCTGCAGCAGTCAGACCTCCAGCAGAGCAGCCTATGGGGCTTCACAGGAAACACACTCAGACTGTCCTTCATCATCTTCAGTACACACACACACACATACACACACACACACACACACACACACACACACACACACACACACACACACACACACACACACACACACACACACACACACACACACACACACACACACACACACACACACACACACACACACAGAGACTAACATACCAACTCAGACACCCTCAGTCACATGCTCACACAGTCACAAGCACAAATACACCCACGCACACATGCACCTACAGGCAAACAGTGCACCCACCCACTCAGATGAACAAATGCCTGGAAACACAGACGCCCATGCCCACATGCACAAATTCACATTCACACTGTCACAACATGTACAACCACTTCTGCACCCATGACACATACTCAGAGTGCTCACAAATACACATAGACACACTCACACATACGCACAGTGCTGACTTGCACAAATACAAGTAGACACACATACACAAATACATGTACACACACACACACACAGTAATACAGCCATATACAATGCAGCCACGTACAGAGTACATATAGACAAAAAATGCAGGCACGCACATACACACACACACACACACACACACACACATTGTCACAAGAACAATTACTGAAATGTCTGATGCTTTTTGTACCTCAGGATTGATGATGTCACACCAGAGACTCTGTATTCGGACGACGGATTATATCTGACCAAGAAGACAACTCATTGTAGTGTGTGTGTGTGTGTGTGTGTGTGTGTGTGTGTGTGTGTGTGTGTATGTTTGTGCGTATGCTTGAACGCGGTCTTTGTCTGTTAATGAGGCTGTGTTACAGTGTGAGTGTTTTTCGGCATGCTTGATCAACAATTTCAGTTTACACAGTAAAACAAGTTTGTTACATTTTTCGTGGTATCTTTGTCTTTTACCTTTTAGTTAAAACTAATTTTAACACAATAACAAAACAAAAAAATTGTCACGATGGAAAGGAAAGCAGTTAGTTTTAGTGACGATTTGGGAACATATTTATCAGGTCTATCAGGAACCCATCATTGCTTGTCACTATCATGAGGACGGCAGTCTTTTTCCTTCAAAAGAGGAAGTGACAACGATGACCAATCTCACTTTCCACTGACTCTGTAAAACATAGAGATGCCAAATTTGCCAATACACAACCATTCCCTCTCTCTCCCCCTCTGTGTCTCTCTGTGGGGTTGACGAATGTTCACATACGGCCATCAGGACAACTAACATATTGAAAGTATATGTATTTTTGAACGGAGAAATGTTCAACAAAATCACTTAATTTCACTGTTACTTTGATAAATGATTAATTTGAGAATGTTGGACTTGCATTCTTTCATCCCATGTGTATTGACGCGGCCTTAACTAACATGTTTTGGATAATACCGCAACGGTCATAGTGAGGGCATCATCAGCTTGCAACTGGGAAGCCTATGGTTTCATCTCTAATTAAGTCTTCCTCCTGCCCTCAACCTTTAGGAAGGGCCTGGCACCTTTCTCCTGCCTGATTCAGTCATGGAGTCTAGAGAAACGGCTCTGCTGACGCTGAAAGCCTCCACATGCTTCTGCATGGTTTGCCCAAATCCATGCACACACACCATGCAACAATGTTGCAAAAGGTTTACAATGTATGCTTCTGCGCAATTAACAAAATGTGTTATTACATCAAAAGGGGGTGATCTATCAACCAACAATGTGCACGTCTCTTGATAATGGATTGCAATATAAACAGTCAACCCCTTTTTTCAAACAATATCAGGTGACCATTCTTATTTTTCTATGCTAAAAGATAAAGCTTTGTGAAAGTAATTACATGATTTCAATGTTTAATACAATCAAGCCAGCTGTAACCTGCTGGGATGTTGCTGAGTCACGTTGACGTTACAGATTCCAGCTTGTGTTGCTTACGTGCTGCAGTCACCCGAGCAAAAAACTTGGTACCAGCAATTACACACTTCCTGCATCCCCGTTTTTTTCCTTTTTTAATATAAAATAGCGAAAAAATATTTATGAAAAAAAATGTAAATGCCAAAGGTTCTGGCTTGCTCAATAATTTCGAGACAGTTGGTGTTGAGTCTCGTGTCTATTTGACAGGCTGTAACGCAAACCAGGGACCTATTGGCCACACCGAGGTCCATACACTCCATTCCAGGCGGAGTCAGTCGGTCAACAATATGATGATATGATCTACGGTGCATTGCCCCCGGCCATACAGATATGCAGAGGGCACTGGAATCTGACTGTGGGCCATAAGCAGGCATGCCTGATACAACATAGCATGATTCCTTATTCGAGCAGCATACTTTGGCTCTGTTTTGGGCTGGTTTAAAACACAGTGTTGTAAACCATTATTTTACTACAGTACTACATTTACTATGATAAGAGTGGGCAAAATGAAACTATTTCACTTTTTATTTCATTTCAGAAACAACAATAATCTAATATTTCGTACCTTAACAACAAATGTCCCTGCTTTCATTTCAGAAATCTGGGCACCTTACTCCTGCAACATGATTGGTCTAAACTAACATTGAGCGGAAAAAAAGCAGAACGCCTCAATCCGCCAGATTTGATCTCGTCTGCCGTCAGACTTGAGATATTAATCTAGGGTTAGGATTTATGATAGAACCACAAGAGATTCTACAGGCCCTAACACTGTCCCTCCATTCACCTCGTGAATTGTTTGTGTGTGAAGCGAGTTTGAAGCGAAGTGAAACATAAATAGAGGAACAAACTGAACAGGAAGTTCTAAGCACCTCACACTTACACACTGAGACGAAATCCGAATGAGGTTTTAAGACAGGAAGTACCAGGACTTAAGGCAGTGTTCTTATTGCGAAAGGGGTCGATATGTGTCACTGTCACAAGAACAGTGGGGACATTAGGGTCGGACGGCTACATTTAAAAGTAAGTAAAATGGTGTGCTTTGTTTTGCCTCATAAAAGTATTTTATATTGCGTAGACAACAGGAATCAACAATATTCATGAATAATTTACAAATATCTTATTTTATTTTCAATCAAATGTTTTGTAATCTGGAAAATTAAGTAAAACGGTATGCTTATGTCTGTGTGTGTGTGTGTGTGTGTGTGTGTGTGTGTGTGTGTGTGTGTGTGTGTGTGTGTGTGTGTGTGTGTGTGTGTGTGTGTGTGTGTGTGTGTATGTGTGTGTGTGTGTGTGTGTGTGTGTGTGTGTGTGTGTGTGTGTGTGTGTGTGTGTGTGTGTGTGTGTGTGTGTGTGTGTGTGTCACTCTAATGACTCATCCTATGACATAACTAATGTTGTGAGGGATGTGAGTGCAACTGGGAGGTTGTATTAGCATTAGAGCCCAACATAATGACGGCCGTGTCTGGATCAGGACACCTGCTCTTGCTGTGTCTGTTATCAGGTAATGACTTCTCACATTTCAAATGCTACATGTGATAGACTTCCTATAAAGAGTCACTATGGCTCAACTAAAATATATCCTTTAGTAGTATTAAACAGAAATCCAATTGAGATTGAGTCTTTTTTACCTTGGGAAAGGGTTGGGTTGGGTACAATATTAAATTGAACATAGTATTGTTCAAATCTAGGCGTTTTGTTTGAAGGTTATTTGTTCCAATTCTTATTGACAAGAGAAGTAGTTTAAGCACAGCCGTCAAAATATGGGGTTCAATACTGTGTGGCTCACACACAATTCCACACTTAAGATAGTCTCTCAAGACAGATGAGGGTCCTGCACAATAGTAAAACTTTGAAAATAAAAGCTCCATCCTCCACATCTGGACTTTAGGTAGTGTGTTTGAGTCGTCCGATCCAGAAATCCTGAACCGGATTCAGAGTATTTCGACCAATCATGACACAGTGTTAGGGAATGCGTTAAATGCATACAATCACCTTCCTTTATGGATATGTTTACGGGGAGATATATTTTCATGAACACGGACGTGTCGTGATTGGTCAAAATACTGTGGATTCAGTTCTGCATATCTGGATCCGTTAACTCCTAAAGTCGGAACGTTTGCTTCCTTTTCTTATCATGCAAACAACTCATCAATGCTTCCTAGGTGAGAGCATTTGCTAGTCGAGGTATTGCTAGCCGAGATTCATGTAGGAAAAAAAACCTGGCACCATTCCAAAAGTTCTTTCCTAATGCTCGATGGTAATGCTCGAGCTTGGAGCCCGAGCAATAGCTGTTGAGCCCAAAGAAAGAAGCAATATGGAATTGGGCCCGATACATGTGACATTCACTTCGTTTGCATTGACAGCACAACGCGCATCAAAAAATAAGTTTTAATCATTATGTGAAAACTCTCAGCAATGAAGTGTTAGTAGGTAACCAAACTGTAACAGGACTATCCTCAAACCAATAGCAATAATGAGTGGTTATGCATTGGAAAATTGGATAGAATAAAGGTCATATTAAGACTAGGGCTGAATCCGAATACTCATACTTGACTGCTATATAGAATGCAGTCAAGAGTGTAAGTACAAGTATTAAATGTTCCTTTAAGTTAATAACATTTTTAATTGAATAGCAACGATGACAAGACGGAAAACAGGTAACTCATCAAGGTAAATTTGCCAGCATCTGAGGGGAGATACGTCATCTCCAAACATCCGTTGGAGTTTCGGTGGTGTTCGGAAGCGTTCAGAGGCGTTCTACGCATAGCTGTAGACCGTACTACACTGTCAAGTGTAGTACGGTCAAGTAGTAGACACTGAACAGAAATAGTATGTACTAAGTATTCCGATTCAGCTTAAGACTTCATTAAGGGCTATTACCTCCTCTATCACTTGGATAAGGTCAAAGGTCACATAATAATGTGTCTCCTCTTTTTATCTTCTGTTACTTTACAGCTGCTGAATGTGACCTGGTAGTGCTCGCCACTGTGGGCTATAATGTGACTCTGCCGTGTAAATATGATGTCCGAGCAAATGGTCTAAGTTCAACATGCTGGGAACAAGGTGCTATACCAGCCTCGAAATGTAGCAATCAGCTGATCGCCACTGACGGTGCAACAGTCAGAAAAGACTCACAGGTGTCAAGCAGGTACCAGCTCCTGGGTGACCTGAGAAAGGGAGATGTTTCCATGACGATATTAAACGTCAGTGAGATGGACTCTGGACAATACGGATGCAGAGTGGAAATAGCGGGATGGTTAAATGACCTTAAACATCACTTTCAATTGAAAGTTCAGAAAGGTGAGATTATGGAATAAGATCTGTTAACAGACAGCATACAGCTACTGTACTAGCATAAATTACCTAAACAAAAGGCTACTGTAATAGATACAAAGGGCCCGCTTCAAAATTAAAATACAGTGACAATTGGACACAGTTTGTTCATCAGACTTCAAATCACTTTTTGGCATTAGGTGTTGTTCGTTGTTACTCCTGATACTAGGCCTATATATCTAACCCAATCTTTAATTGTGTATTGGCAAAGATACTAAGCCAAAACCAAAGAGGACATTGGATAATGTCACCTCCACAGAACAGACCACATTGAAGTACACACAAGGTACCCCTCCAAAAAACCTTTACACATTATACCTAAGATACCATATTCAAATATGGTGATCGAATAACATAGGGAAAAGATGACATGCAAGGTTCAGGAACATATGAATCTATATCAAACGTTTTCGAATAACACCGTTCATGTACTCTTTTAGCAGCTCACATCAATGCCACAGGGTACTGGAACACTCCTGAAATGGTTCTCAACGCTGTTCAGGTGATAAGGAACGCTATACCCTGACCATGAAGCCCATTTAATTCAGCAAATGGAGGAAGCAACACAATGGGTTAGCAGCAAGTCAATACATTTATCTGTCACGAAATCGATGTTTAACCGAACAAACGTGTGGTTCTTGCTTTGTCATTGTCATTTGCCATCACAGGGAAGTAGTGGCCAATTTTATGTGCCGATTGCATGTGTTCTGATCATCGCTTCCAGTGCAGTGCTGGGTGTTGCTGTCTACTTTAGTAAGTTACAGGTTTGCTAAATATGATTTTTGTGGCCATTGTAAAAACTGTTATGTTACTATGCACAATATATAAAAGTATCGATGCATACATATAATATATACTTCAATGTGGCGATTGCTAACTTTGGTCTGAGCTAACCTGCTTTGTATTTGTTATTGCATGTATTTATATCTGTGTTATTACTCAAAAGTGTATGAACAAGTGACTTATTCGTTTGGCGACGTGAACATTTAACGCATTACCCGACATTTTCCGTATTTTTTGTGTAGTGCTGAATCTATAAAATTTTTGTTTCTCTTTTGATTCTCATTCTCATGCGTCTCATCAGTAAAGAGATCGGGAAAATTCAGCAAATCTTCCCAGATGTAAGTAACGGATTGTTTAAAATGAACACATTAGGTAATGAATTTTTGGTTGATTTAAATTTGAAGAATTCCAATTCATGTTAATATCTAGTTATTAGCAAGCATTGTTATATTAGTGGGTTAGGGTTATCTTATCACCTACATGAACACCATTAGTAAACATAAACTCCATTAGTCAACTAGACATGTGCATTTTCTGAAGAATATGTGTGTGGTTGCATGCCAACTCATCGTGTATGCAATATTCTATATTCAATGTTCCAACATGCTAATACCAGTGAGGCTAATGAGTGAGCATGGTAAGTGTCAAGTTCCTGGGCCGCATTATAGGTTTGAGCACGACTTATAGCGCCCCCTGTGGTCACAGTGGTACCAAACATTTTGGAGACCTCTAAACTAATTATTTCTAGACCATTAACAATCCATTAATTAACTGTAAAGTAATTGTTAGTAAATGCTTATTATTGCATTTACTTATGGTAAATAATGGGTGATGCATGTAAAGGGTTATCAAAAACTTGAACAGAAGGAAGAAACATTGCTTGATTGCTTTCTTCATATTAGTGCCGCCTACATTTTAACGCTGTGGTTTCGGGTTAGGTGCTAAATGTCATTCGTATGCGAACCCCTGACTCATGCTCACACTGAAAATAATTTTCAGCGCATTTACCACATGCTATACACCTCACAAAATGATGAGTGAAATGAGTGGCTAACGGTTTTTGAGCATTGATTTTCTGCTTGGGTGCTTTCTGCAGTAAAATATATTTGAGCATTTACAGATCTGCCTGGCATTTGTACATTCTGAGGAACTATGTATGTTGACTTCACAAGTATTGGTCAATGTGGTTTTTGGTGAACGACATTTACAAGACGCTGCACGGCAAACGATGGAAAGGTTGTGCTTAAATGTCATACTTCTGAACCATTAGGGCAGATATCTCTATGACTACGAGTGATTCATACATATGTCGCACTTCGCATTACCACGTTATTGTACGAAATCCACAGTCCAAGCTTTACTTTTGTACTTCAAGCAAACAGCACGCAAAAAAGACCAAATGAAAACTAAACTGTGAACTCTTTCTAACACACTGTTCTCCCCTCTCGTCTGCCTCCACTGCTTTTAGAAACTCGCTGTCTGTTCCTGAACCTACCAACAGAGAGGAGAACATCTACCAGATGGATGAAGTCAACCCCTATCAGACCTTTCAATGACATTTTGTGTGATTTGATACATAATCCGTAGGTTATTAATATAGTCATTGCTATGCTGTCCAGTCTGTATGAACCTGTATCCGTGTGATTCTTTTGTACAGTCTGCTCAGCTGTGTCTGAAATATCATCAAAATCGCTCGTAACCTTGTTTATATAATATCCAAATAATAATGTGTGTAATTTTTTATAATTATTCCCTACAACTTTGAGTTGGTGTGCCTTTAACTTCTGGTACTGTGGTGCCTCACCCCGAATAAAGTTGAGAATCGCTGCCGGGGGGGGACACTGACACAAAACAGTCAAGGCGGATGTCAGTCCTAAGTCTAAGGACTGTGCTAGATATGTCTACCCAGAGATCACACATTTTGAAACGTTGCACCTAAATGTGTCATGCAACCAGACAAGATGCATAAAACCGTCATTGTATCTTAACACAAAAGCTACATTTAGCAAGATAAAAAATAGTTTTAACATTTTAAGATATTTTAGATATTTAGATACATAGATATGTTTTATATGTATTTATATTTAACCTTTTGTTTTCAAACTGAGACGCAAACATGTGTTCTAATAATGAAAGAAAGTTTATTTTGAAGGGCCAGGAAAATGCTTAAAAGGTGATTTTTGTTGTGACTGTTTTTTATTAATATCACTCTTGCCAGCTGAATCATATAGTATACTTTCAACAACAACGTTCCCTATTTTCACACCGTCACACCATCAAGTGAATTGGTCCAATATGAAGTTGAACATAGGAGATGCAGTATCAAAGGCAATGATAAATACAATTCAAAAGGAATAATTAACTTTAAAACAACATTTATATTTCACATTAATATATAACTAGTCAAAATGAGTATATGTAAAAAATAAAAAGGTAAAAAGTCTGAGATTACCAGGTAAAACAGTGCGTAGCACTGTGTCTTCACAGCCGGACAGATTTTTGTTGTTGAACTGACTCTCAGCTACTTCTCAACTATGACCCATCCTGACCCACTTCGGACTAAACTAGAAAGAATACAATCTGGTTTCAGCATCAAATACAATCTGTATTTGTATGTAATGCATTTCATAATGTTGATTGTGCATATACAAATTAAAAGTTGGTGGATTGTATTAAAATATCAGCATTTATTATCACCACACATAAAGTCGTGATCTCTTTGGACAGGAAAAGGGATGCCAAAGAAGATGGCGAGCCATTTGCTAGCAGACGTTGCCATGATATTGTGAACATTGAGTTTTGCATTCATATATTACACTATATCATGGATTCAGCCACTCTTTCATATTGGACTCTGCATATTATTGGTTTTATTCTTCTGCATGTAAACGTACAATACCTTATTGTATGAGTGAATTTAAGGACTTTAACTCAATATAAATCAGAGTTAACTTTTGATGTTTATATAATAAAGGTCCTTGTTTCAAATTTGTTTCAATTAAAAGTTGCACTATTATGCATGGCACCATTTCACACATGCATTTGTATGACTCAGAACTATATGTGTGTCTGTAATTGTTTCACATATAATTGGACATAATAGTTCAAGTATGTTCCTGTATTTTAATGTGTTTATTTCATAGATTTGCATGCATAGTTTGAAATAAGGTAGGTTGGTAGACAGACAGATAGGCCATCCAATCAGACCGGCTTGTAACAGGCCTGCCACTACCACTGCCTTTTTTGTATAAGCATTAGAATTATTGATTGTTGTCACAGTGTAAACATAATTACAGCAATATGACAAGAAATGCTTCGAAAATAAATGCCCTACCCTAGCTTTAATATTTTGGTTCTTAAGTTGTTTTTTAAATATATGAGTGACAGTAAAGTCATGACGTTGGTCTCAGATGTTATTAGGTAGGACTTGAAACCATGACTACACTGGTGATGATGACACCACCTACCGATATTACTAAAGAGACCTGATATATAGGAAGACGGAGCAGGCAGAAGGTCGGACCATCCCTTAGCCTCCGAGAATATTCACCACTATACGGTCCACTCTGTACTCAGAACCATTGTCTGTATGTAATCGGAAGTGATTTCTTTATTTTTTTTTATTGAACGTCTTTTACATTGGGTAACATAGGGTCGCTATGAAGATTGTCTTGGAACTAAATGGTTGTCGTTTTATTCGTCCTTTGTAACATTGTCCTTAGGGACCTTACTGTTTTAGCCGCTATGCAGAGTGAAGGATTTTTGAGGGTTAATGTTAGTGGTAGCGTGGAGTATCAGGCGTCACAGGAGATGATTGTGTTCTGCACATTATCTGTGGGGCTAAGCTGCTCTTTTATCTACGTGAACTGTGTTCTGTTGTACACCTTGAGGAGCAAGCCAGTTTTTCGTGAGACGTCCCGTTACATTCTGTTGTTTAACCTTCTCTTCGCAGATACTGCCTATCTTGTGACAAGTTTGTTACTTTACATACTGGCTGCTTGCAGGTTGAGGCTGAAATTGTATGTTTGTGGTTTGCTTACAAGCATCGGCGTTTTAGAAGACATAATCTCTCCTCTTACTCTAGCAGTGATGTCCATTGAGAGATATGTGGCTGTGTGCTTTCCTATGAGACATACAGACCTTGCCACCGTCAGAAACACAGGAGCAGCCATCGCGCTTGTGTGGACCATCTCTGGGGGCAATGTTTTAATGCGAGTGTTAATACTTATTGGTTGGAAAAATGATTTAGATCTGAATGTGGAAATGAAAGACTTCTGCTCGAAAGAGGCAATGTTCCTGGCACCGATTTCCAGTCAAGTTGATAAAGCATTTTCCATTTTTGTGTTTGCATTTGGGGGATTTGTAACTATTCTTTCCTATGTTGGTGTGACGTTGGTAGCCAGGTCAGCCTCGACAGAAAAAGCTACTGCCAGCAAGGCCGGAAAAACAGTTTTACTTCACATGATTCAGTTGGTGCTGATTCTTATCGCTACTATCTACTCTAGCATCCTCCTTAGCTTTGCAAGAACAGTGGATAGAACAACTCTGATCCGTCTCTACAACAGTTTTTATGTGTGTTTGAATATATTTCCCAGGTGTCTCAGTGCTCTTATCTATGGGCTCAGAGACAAAACCATCAGACCTGTCCTCTTGAAAAGACTCTGTGGTCAACTTAAATGCTTGGCCCCTACATAACTGTGGATGTCCAAACATGGATTTAGTCAATGTCTTGTTCCTTGAAATCTAAACTTTTTTTTGAAAGTCATAATTTATTTGAAAAGTTGTCAAATAATAATTTCGCTAAAGAGTCATATGGTTGAAAGTCTGTATCATGGAAGTTATGCAAACACCTAGGGTTATCCCAAAGCATATAAGAATGTCATTGGTTTAAAAACTTGCTGTAAATTGTTGTTTTGTGACACGAAAAGATTGATAAAATAAAAATGTGTTCTGAAAGTGCTAAATGTTGTAACTGTAATACATATAATAATAAGTGCTGTTAAAATGAGCGTGCTATTAACACTATAACGCAATCTTATTTTAATTTGATAACCCTAACCCTACAATTGAAGTAAGTGACAGGCTGCTTACAATTCCCAAATCTGTGGTGCTACTTATTTGAATTGAACTACACTTGTATTACCTGTTGGTTTACAATTCTACTAAGTAACTGCCTGTTTGCAATTCCCTAATCGGTGGTGTTCTGTAAGTTTGATATTCAACCCACACTGAGTGACTGAGTCAATATATCACCCTCAAGATCACTTGGTCTAGTTTTTCTTTATCAAGTACATTTGGTATGATGATAATGTGTCATTCCATTTGATAATCTCATTTAACTTCAATTGGATTGGATTTTAAAAAAAAAGTGATTAATCGTAAATTAACTCACCAATACTATGTGATTAAACTTTTTAATCGTTTGACAGCCCTAATAACAATATATATTTATATATTATCTATAATAATATATATTATATATATATTATAATATCTATGTATAATATAAATGGTTTATGACCGTTAAACTATTGTTTAATTTTATCTGTTATCTGTTTTCAATCATTTTATTTTGTTTTTACCACTACACTAATGTAAAGAGAGACATATACACAATTATTCTGTGCATCTCTTTTAACGTAATTATACGTTTTTCTGGATGGCCACTTTTTCAAGTACACTGTTTTACTTTGTATATAGTTCTGTTGTAATGTATATTGGTAATCATCTTCAATAAAATTTGTTTATAAAGCAGAGATATTTATTTATTTAATCTGCGGTAGGTAGTCGCAGCTTTCGTGTTTGGACGATTGTCATTATATTACGAACTTAAACCAACCCCTTTTGTAGGCTAACATATTATTAGTATTTATTATTATATTATATTATGTGATAACAGTTAGTTAGTGCCCTGTAGCACCCCTGCTGGGGTATAGGCCGTCGACAAGGGACCTCCAGAGTTCACGGTCACTGGCGTGCTTTTCTATCTGCGACCAGGTGCCTCCCAGTCTCTTGGTGTCTGCCTGGAGGTCCCGGCGCCAGGTGTTTTTAGGACGTCCTCTGCTTCTCTTCCCTTGAGGGTTCCAGGTCAGAGCCTGTCTGGTGGTGTTTGACACTGGTTTGCGTAATGTGTGCCCGATCCATCTCCATCTTCTTCGTCCAATTTCGTCTGCTGCTGGGGGTTGTTTTGTTCTTGTCCACAGATCGTTGTTGCTGATCTTGTTCGGCCAGTAGATTTTCAGGATTCTTCTGAGACATTTGTTTCAGAAGAATCTGAATCTTGTTTCAGAATCGTATTGATTCTCCATGTCTCTGCCCCATAGAGCAGGACGGATTTTACGTTGGAGTTAAAGATTCTGATTTTAGTCGTTTCCCGTGTCTCTCTAGAGTTCCAGATGTTCTTGAGAAGTAGAAATGATGTCCTTGCCTTACCTATCCTAGCTATCACATCTGCATCTGTACCACCCTGACTGCTGATGATACTCCCCAAGTAGGTGAAGGACTCTACCTCTTCTAACATGGTGTCACCAAGGGTGGTCGGTTCCGTAGTAGTTGTATTTATCCTTATGTTTTTTGTTTTTCCCTCATGGATGTTAAGTCCTACTTGTGAGGAAGTCTCTATGAGTGTATTGATCTTGTCTTGCATCTGGTGGTAGCTATGTGACAGTAGTGCCAGGTCATCTGCGAAATCGAAGTCATCCAGTTGTGTCCATAATGTCCATCGGATTCTGTTCTTCCTTTGTTCTGTTGTTGTTCTCATGATCCAGTCAATGGCTAGTAAAAACAGGAATGGGGATAGAAGACAACCCTGTCTGACCCCAGTCTTGATCTGGAACTGTTCTGTGAGCTGTCCATCATGTATCACTCTACAGGTCATTCCAGAATAGCGTTTTTCAATGATGTTCACTAGCTTAGTGGGCACTGCATGGTGTCTCAATAACTTCCATGCGGTCTCTCTATGTACACTGTCGAATGCCTTCTCGTAGTCGACAAAGTTGACATAGAGTGGGGAGTTCCACTCTAGTGACTGCTCTATGATAATGCGAAGAGTGGCAATCTGGTCGACACAGGACCTATTCTTTCTAAATCCTGCTTGCTCGTCCCTCAGTTGGTGGTCAACTGCATCCTTCATTCTGTCCAGGATGACTCTATTTAGCACTTTGCCTGGCACAGAGAGTAGGGTGATCCCTCTATAGTTGTTGCAGTTTCCCAGGTCTCCTTTCTTTGGGAGCATGTTAATAAGGCCCTTTTTCCAGTCTGATGGTATCTCTTCTTCTTCCCAGATCCTTTTGAAGAGTGGATGCAGCATGCTCACCGTGATACCAACGTCTGCCTTTAGGGCTTCTGCCGGGATGCTATCTGGCCCAGTTGCTTTCCCACTCTTCAGCTGCTGTATTGCTTTCCTGACCTCCTCTCTGCTGGGTATGTCACAGCTGATGGGGAGGTCGGTCTGTGCTGGTTGGATATCTGGTGGGTTTACTGGTGGGTGTCTATTGAGCAGTTCCTCAAAGTGTTCTGCCCATCTGTGTAGTTGTCCGTCCTTTGTTTTAATGCTGTTTCCCTCTTTATCCCTGACCGGTCTTTGTGGCCTCTTATGTGATAAGGTTTTTCATTAACTGGTAGGTGAGTCCATCGATGTATAATAATATGGGCTGTAAAACATGGGCACCGTTATCTAAGAAACTTAATCATCTAGACAGAATTACACAGCAGTAAGCTTATGAGAACTGAGAAGATTGTTGTGATCAGCAGTATCCAAATGGATCGTCTTTAAATATTATAAAGACAGAGCAAAGAGACTGTTTACAAGAAGGGCCAGGGCCAAATCTATTTCCTGTGGAGGCTCTGGTCATTCAATGTTAAGCCTGCCACACACATAAAGATTTTATAAATCTCAACCGATTTTTTATCTGTGAGAGACCCCACACATTAACATTACATTAACAGTTTTGATCGTATTGTGTGTGGTGTCCTGCGATATTCCAAACACAGCACACCACACACATAAAGATTTGTCTTCAGACGCACTAGAATCTTGTCCCTCAAGCAAGAAATCTCGCGTGAACAAACGTGATCTGACGTAGTACTCTGACTGACCTGTGGGGGCAGTCACTCCAAAAATAGTCATTGAACTAACTACAAGAAGAAGTGAAGAAGAGCGAGTGTAAACCGGTGTAAACTCATGGAGGACCAGCTCGATGCCGACTGCATGATGGTGGTTTTGGGATTAATCCTAACTGAAAAATCCCTTAACTTTAACTGTCTTCGCCATATTGGTGGTATTCAGGGATATCGTAGCCATGGAGATAGCTCGTTATAATTCCGTGTTCAGTCAGCTCGATCTTTATTGGTTAAATTCAATATTACGTCACGTTGGAGACTCCCGATTGTCGGCTTCCCCCCCACACAAGACGATTTGACACCACAACGTTCTCCGCCGATAATCGTAAATATTGAACATGTTTAATACTTACGATTATCGGCGCCGACTGATTTCGGAGCCGATTGTCGGCCGAATTTCACTCTTAACACACCACACACTACAAGAGAATCTTATAAAATAATCTTAAGAGCTTAAGATAATCGGGCGATGTCTGTCCGTGATCGGAAGGGGGAAAATCGGGGCAAAATCAGCCCGATTATCTTTATGTGTGTGGCAGGCTTTATTTATTATTCTACTATAAACAAAGTTTAGCTGTTTCAATTATTCTACAGTTAGATGTAAAGCTAGGTAAAATAAATTAAAATATTGTAATATTATTTTCTGACTTTTTATTGTCTCCTTGTGCCACTGCTGCCAACCCAACTCCCTCCAGGATTTATGAATGTTTATTATATCTTCAAGTTAAGGCGGATAAATGACTCTTGCGCCCGACGCAAATCTAAAAAGGGTTGCCCTGAAGTAGCCTGATTACCAATGTGTGGTTTGGGCGTAACGTGCAATAAACCACTGAGAGTGCTATCTCCCATCCCCTTTAGGAGCCATGAGTGCATTTGAACCTGAAGAGTTGATATTTTAACAGCACATTAACAGTCTCCGATGAGACAGATGCATGACCACCAAATTTCAAACTTCAAATGGCTCAGTTTATGGCCAAATTATATGCCCTAATTCACACATGGAATAGCGTTTTCTTCTACAACTTCCGAAATATTGAGTCGTCATGCAAATTGCCTAATATGCATGTGTCCCCCCGTTAATGTACATTGCCATGGACTGTATTATGTGTTACGTGTTTAGTTTGCGTGTGTTTAAATAGATGGATGCACACACGCGCGCCTGCATTCATTCATTCTTTTTAACACTCCCTTGCGGTAAAACATTGTTTTCTCACGATCAAAAACTCATCAATCCTAAAAGTTATTGGCTTGTACACGATGTCTGTGTAAAGAAAATGTGTGTTTGCTGTACGGTGTTTGCAGATGCATTGATTTAAATAAAACGTATTACCACTTTATCAGCTGTTCTTTCCCAAATTTACCCTAAACGAGATTTTGTTTTGGAAGGCTGGGATATAGCCTACTTTGCTCGAGTTTATCATTGTTATTATTATTATTTTAACACATGGCATAGCCTACTACAGTTTTCATTCATGCAGCCCCTATGGGCAATTTTTTTGCAGTTGCGACCTGCCATGGCACGTCAAAATAGCAACACCAACTGCGCTATCCGCTAGTGCACTTGTCGGTCAGTTGCGCAGCTGCTTTATCGATCTGGATGATAGCACCATGCATGTATCATTTGCGCCAGAACACACCTCTGCTTTTCGCCGACACACCTCTCAGGGCGCAAGTTTAGTAGCGCAGGTTTGCTGTGGGGGAATATCGGCTTTGTGCCAGGTGCAAACTAGCAAAGATACATGCAGTGGTGTAGAAAGTCAATTGCACTGAATGCAAGATAGGGCCCTGCAAGTCAATGTGGCCCAAATCCGATGTGTGCACAAGACATCACATTTGATCTTTTCAAGATGAGCATTTAGGTTTGCAGTGTGATGAAACACAAGAGAGAGGTACTGGCTGGCCAATTTATGAGTAATAGGATGTGATTTTATTGATAACATTATTTAAATAACTATTGATAAGCATTGACTACAGATATGTCTGCCTACCTCCAAGCATCGGTCAAGACACACACCCAAGCTCGATCCCACCGCTCAACTACCTCAGCTGGACGTCTGGTACCGCCACCGCTAAGAGCTAGCAAAGGTCGATCAACAAAGTCACAACTTTTCTGTTTTGGGACCCCAGTGGTGGAACGAGCTCCCTGCCGATGTCAGGATCACAGAGTCGCTCACGACACCAGCTTCCCCAAAAGACGCAAAACACACCTGTTCACCTCGACTCTGCATAGCTACCCAGCCCCTTCCGGCCACCAGAGGCGTCGTCAGCCCCTTTTTACTGGGGCACGTGCCCCAGTAAAAGTCTCCAGTGCCCCAGTAAAATTCCATTGATCATTATTAAATTCATCTGCAGAAGCGCCGCTCTCGCTATGGAATCGGCAGGATTCATCAAGTGCATCACCTGCTGCCTCTGGAGTCTTCAGTCGAGCCTGCCTCTTACCAGCCAATCAAAAAACGAAAGGGGCTACATAAAAGCCAATCAGAAAATACCCCTACTGTATCTGGGTAAGATTTAACGCAACAACCAATGAAAAAAATCAGTTATTTACGGATTCGTCCACGTGACTCTTCTGAATGTTTCAGTGGTAAAGTGTGTAAACTATGACCAAGTGTTTCTTTCTGTTCAATAGTCTAGATAGAACTTTATCAATCCCCTGTAGGAGAAATTTGTTAATAAAACAATGATGGTAAAAAAAATAAGGAATCTCCCACTTCCGGCTTCCATGAAAGAGAACCATACTAATTCACACAATAGCGTTGATGCAAATCTAGCATTAAAGGTTAATTTAAGGAAGTTCTCTCCAGTCACGCTGAAACTAGTTTGCTAGTAGTAGCGCTTTAATTTGCAGCGTAAGAGAATTCTGAGAAATCTGAATGCTGACAAAATTCTCAGAATTCTGACACTGCAATTTATTTGCACGCTACGACTAGTGAACTACTTTTTATCCAAGTATTCTGACTTTATTATCAGAATGCTGAATTTTATCTCACAATTCAGAGTTAATTAGCCTATTCGATTTCTGAATTAAAATTCTTGTGATGAATAATCTACATTTGTACAGTAGATTATTCCCGTCAACTTTGTTTTCTAACACCAGCATTTCCACAACTATGCTCATGTTCGTGACTGCTATACAAAACCATTTATAGTGCATCTATTTTTCTGCTGGGTAGTGATAGTCGCCCTAAATGCAGCTTTAATTTGGGCTCTGATTCTGAATAAATGCCGCTGCTGAACTGTGTGAATAAATAAAGGGAACTGAAATCTAAAGAAGACGTGTGGTTTTGATGTACCGTGAATTCCAGCTGAAAGCGGAACATTGCTGCCATCAGGGGAAATTAATGTAACCTAGGTATATTGTAAGTAGCTTTCAATTCCTTGTTTTTTTGTTGATCATGTTTCGTTGGAAACCACGGGAGCTGGAAACAGCCCAGAGTAAGTCATCTCCTTTTTTAACGTTACAACAAATTCACAACTTGTTTGACACAAACAATGACAACTTGATTGCTGTTAAAGAATGTTGCCCATATAATTAGCACCAGTTTTTCAATACTGAGCGTCTGTAGCCTGTAGTTTTATAGCACACACACACACACACACACACACACACACACACACACACACACACACACACACACACACACACACACACACACACCATGCGTGCACGCACACACGCGGAAAATGAATAATGAATGAAAAATTGTCTGTATTCAAAACTTGAAGTTTTAGTGGACAAAAACTTCCTTAACACAAAAAAGGAAATTATGGATATACAGGGTGTTTTTAACATACTGGATCCAACAATGTTCCCAACACTGACACAGATAATTCAGATCATTGCACTCACAATTCCTGTAAACAGTTGTAGTTGTGAGCGATCTTTCAGTGTGTCGAGAAGGCTCCACACCTGGCTTAGGTCAACCATGGGGCAAGGAAGGCTTCACCAACTTTCTCTTTTGTCCATTGAAAAGGAGCAACTATGCAAAGTGAGTCAAAGCCACGTTATTGACCGCTTTGCCACCATGAAGGCGCGGCGATACAGCTTAATAGTGAAAAAATTATCATTTAAAAAGGCCCTATGCAGTAGTGTATGGCCTTATTTAGTTTAATTTAAGAGCTTTGATGGTTCTATAACATTTTCCAGGTTGATTGGTGGCAATGAGCCACCTCACCTTAAGTCAGAAATTCTATTAGTTTTAAACCTTGTTTCTTGCCTTTTTAGTACATGTCGTTCTGGCAAAATTATGCTGTTTCCACACAGCTTCTAAATAAATATAGATGTGTAGACTTCTCCTGATAAAGAGGTGAAGGTCATAAAGAGACTTTTTGTTTATTTGTCAGTTACCTTATTTGTAAATCTTTGAGATGTGTATGTGTTTAAATAAATATAATTGTACGGTACTCATGAATCCATCTTTGCGTCTTTACCTTTACCAGTGCTTTAATATAGCCTACAGTATGACAGTGACAATGATTTTGAAGCTCGTACATAACCTTCTGTATCCATCTATTTCATATTGTGCACACGTAAAAAAAAAATGTTGGCAGTTGGGGGCCTGTGCCCCAGTAAAACTCTAGGTCTAGCAACGCCCCTGCCGGCCACCATTGTATGTTGTATGTCCTGGCACTTAAAGGTTGGGTAGGTGATTTGCGAAACGCCAGCAGATTTTGAAAATACACAACTCAAATGGTCCTACCCCCTCTCCTTCAACGCTGACTCTGACTCCACCCATTCCAAGTACCTGGACGCGCAATCATGCACGAGCGCGAACAGAGATGCGCGAGAGCGAGCCAGGCTAGCGTAGGTTTTCGTTTAACAACATGGCACTACATTCAGCTGTAAGTTGCACCCAGTACCGCGGGAAGTAGGAGTGCTGGGGGTGCTGCAACACCCCCTGTCCGAGGCCCTGTCTTATCACAGAAAACAATCATTTCTAAAAACTCCGGCCAAAGTGGAGATTTCTGAAAACGCCGGTTATGTGTTGTCGTGTCAACGGGGAGAAACGGGATTTTAGTTTCTGAAGCGTCACATTATGCACCAGGAAATGCTTAACGTCATGTGAGCGCCCGCTGTACCGTATTGGTCCGAATATAAACACAAACCCCATTGTAAGACGACCTATATTTGGAAAAAAGATTTGAAGACCAGATCCGTTTTTTATGAATAAATAAATTGTATTCATTGAAATAATATACGAAAATAAAAAGGCATCGAATAAAACACTGCATTGCCACTAAACAGTAGTGCAAATAGGCCGTACTGATGTGTACACCAAAGACTATTCCTGACACTCCTCTGCCCCGCTGTGTTCGCTCTGGCTGTGGTCGCTCCGAACTGTTTCGGCCCGTGGCAAAGCGAGTCATCCTCGCTGCTGTCCAAGGCATTTTGAGACGCAGCATTTATTTAATGCTCATATGACCTAGTGCTGAAAAAAGGTTATATGAAAAAGTGTGAGGGTAGCGGTGGTGCGCTAAACTTGTTCTGTGAGCAGCTGGATGTGAACGATCGATTTTCAACTGTCCGCGCATGCACTGGTGTAATTGAGCTGCGCTGCTATACATCTTTTTTTATCAATGTAACGAGTTGCGAGTCTAGTGCAGGCTGAGTTTTTTTTTTCCCAGCACCCCCTGCTGAGAATACGTTCTCGCTGCAATGGTTGGACCAGATGTTATAAACATTAAACGGTCACATAAATCATTACTATTTTTAGAAAATGTATGTTTGTTTCATATAATTGTATTGGAAGTCCTGGTTTTCACTAGGGTTGCCGCGGTGTGGACATTTTCACACCGAGTAATACACTCGTCTCCACACCGGTATTACCGAGTATAAACGGTATAAACTTTGAAACTAGGTCAACCGCCACACAAGCATCGGTTTTTAGACCCTTCTCGTCCTTCAGTTGCCGCCAACGTTCGAAAGCAGCGCCTATGATTATTCTTGATTTCAGTTTTTCTCTTTCAGCGTTTTTATTATCAATTACTCTCTGAAAAAGAGTTTTCCTTCTCTTTGCTGGTGGTGGTGGTGGTGGTGGGGATGGTGGCGTCTTGTCTGCCATGGAAATTGTCTTCTACTGCTAGGTCCAAATGTGGATTAACTAGTTCCAGTAGCTACCGCAGGATAACAACAAACAGGAGCTTGCTCTGGGTCACGAGCTCTGGGTCACGAGTACTGCACGAAGGGGTCGCGCGCGGGGCGCGGGGGAGGGGGAGTGCAGTACGACCGTTTGATTGACGTACTTACTGTCCAATGCAACTCGGTGGCAATGGAAATGATTGGCTGGGGTTTTTCGAGCCCTGCCCGTTCCACAGATGATTGACTTGTTTAATTTTCATGTCAGTACTTCTAACTCAGTGACTGTAAGTGGGTTATGATAAGGATTTCAAGTAATTTTGCAAAAATGGCCAAAAAAGCAAATCACCTATACAACCTTTAATGTACGCACTTATTGTACGCACCTAATTTACATTGCACTTATTCATAGAACTTAATTGTGTAGCATCTGCAGTAGCTGCTATGACTGCTGTACAAGGGGAATTGGTTAGGCTAGCGATTTTTAGTACTTGCACTTGGTTCTATGAACATCTTTACTGTACCGACAGTGATAGATTGTTTCACTTCTTATGACAAACGTACTTATTACAAGTCGCTTTGGATAAAAGCGTCTGCTAAATACCCTGAATGTAATTATAAATGTAAATATGTGCTGCATGGTTACTTTAAGCTACGAGTTAGTTTACATTTTTTGCAACTTTAGTCTGTTAAAACTGAACTTACACTACTATAAACAAAGTTCAAGTTGTTGAGTACTACTGTAGTTACTTCTGTTGGTTGGTAACTGGTCCATTTCCCTATCCACAGGAACCACATATAATTGTCAACATCATCATCAACATGTAGGCCTAATTACTAAGTCAAAACATGAGTGAACTCCTTGGTAAGCATTTTAATATTTAATGTGTCCAAATGAGCTGGCAGGGGACTGGTTTAAAGAACACACCATTAGCTCAGAGGATAAAGAACTTCCTCCATTCTGATGGATCCCTAATGGATTGTCACTCGCCAGGGTATTAGCAATCCCAAGAGCATCAGCTACACTTTAGGTTTAAACAACCCTTTGTTTTATTCGTTTTTTCTTTACAGACCACCATCTCACAACGGCACAAAGGTATACATTTGTGAGTAATAAAAAATCAATCACAAATGTAATGTATCAGTTGTAGCCTATGTTCAGAAGATTAATATATTGAACATATGAGTATTTGAGAGGAACAGTCCACCTTACTCATTCAATGCTCTACTTTAAGTCAGAAATAGAGTTACTGGCTCTTCATTGCCATTTTGTTTTAATCTTCTTGGTATGTCTATGAACTTTAACCCTTTGTCAGTGTTACTCTACGGTTACTCATTATGTCCAGCCAGACCCCTTGCAGCTGGTCTGACACTTCTTGTGTGTCTGTCCATCTCGCCCATGAAATTTGCAGGCCCTGCAGTAAAACAATAGCCTGGCACCGCCCACCTACCTACTTCCGCTCAATTTTCATTTCACTTCAGTACTAGGTCTGGGTCTGCTCCATCTCATTGCTTGAGTCGGCCCTCTTGTGGCGTAACCACTCTCTTCCTCTCGTTGTCTTCAAGACTCCAGGGCGTATGAGGGCTTCATCGGGCAGGAGGTGTTGTAGCAGCTTGACAGAGTCTGAGTTGCTTGATTTTCCCATCGAGGCGAAGGCCCCACAATGGAGAGCTGCTCGCTTGTTTTGACCGCTTGGCCGTCCTCCTGCTGTGGGGTTACTTGTCACTGCAGATCATTGACTGTCCGTGTACCCCGTGATATGAGGGTACCCCGTGATATAAGGGTACCCATGATTTGGTCGGACTCAGGGTTTGGGCGCATCACCGCCTGGAGCACCTACTGCCAGTCACACTGTCTCGTGACTGCTGGTTATGGCTGAACGATTTGGGGAAATAATGATGAATTATTTGGACCAATATTGCGATGCGATTTATCATGTTTTTTATATATTTTTTTGCTTATGTTCTGTATGATTCACTAAACAAGCAATAAATCATTCTATAGTAGGACCAACACAAAATTGGAAACAGTCAAAATATAAACTGCTCTTTCTATGTGTTGAGATGAATTGATCCATGAATTGATATGACATCTTTATTTAGCTATTGAATTGGAAAAGAAAAATAAATAAGGATCTTACTGATCTCCAGTCACTAACAGCAACAAATAAAAGAAATAAAAAAAAATGAAGCCTTTGCGATTTGCAAATCGCGTTCTACTACATCGTGACGTCGGTTTGAATTTGATTAGCCTTACTGCTGGTGCCCCCGCCGCTTCTGAGCCTCTGTGCCTGGCTGACCGCCCTGACCTGTCGTCTATGATTGTGCCATAGATCTCCTACCTGGATCCCCTCTTGCCCAGCTACACGCTCTACCATTTTTTCTACATTATATAGAAGATGACATATCGATTCTTCTCCCCGTCTCCCGCTGAGCACGTGCAACAGTTCATCTGTCTCACCTCGTGCCCATGCGTCAAACACACGCCAAAACCTTCTGCGGGAAACTTTCTGGCGGCCCACAATTAATGCGGACACTCACTCATGCCTTGCTGCCTGTTTCGAACCTGCGCACAGAACAAGACATCCACCAGATCCCGTTGCGACCTTCTCCACCCCTTGCCAAGCCCCGGTCGGCCTTGGTCTGACATCTCTCTGAGGTTGTCCAGTCGAGGCCCCGAGTTCATCTCTCAGCTGTGGCGATCGTTCTGCCACAGTTAAATAAAGATGTTCTGATATCAATTCCTGCATCAGTTCATCTCAACACATAGGCCTGGCCTAAAGGAAAGAGCAGTTTATATATTGACTGCTTCCAGTTTTGTGTTTGGCATAATATAGAAAGAGCTTGTTTAGTGAATAATTCATAACAAAGAACTTTAAAAAAAAAAATCGCATAATAAATCGCAATCGCCATATTGCTCGAAATAATCGCAATTATGTTATTTCCCCAAATCGTTCAGCCCAACTTTGGAGCAACCTTCAGTCTTTCAACTGATTACCATCCACAAAAATAACATTTGAAATTAACAGACCATTGAATTTTATATTTCTAGGTTGAATTATTCCCTTAATTGATTTGCCTTTTGTGATTGTTTAAGAGAATTTGTGTAAAAGAGTACTACATTTGCAAAGAATAACATTGACATCTTCATGTACTAAAAAACCTTGTTAAAAAATATCTTGGATATTACAATAAATATGCGCCACTCTCAAAGATCCCTTCTGTTTAGATTGAGATCCCTCATAAAACTACATTTAAAAATGGCTTGTAACTGTGTGCGACAGCTACGTTAATTTCCTTTCCCTTGGTGTTACGCCCCACCTCTAGTTGGTCCTACTGCGGCTAACAACAAACCACCCTTGACCCCAAATATCAAAGGACACCTTTTACAAAAACCCAACCAGTGGGATTTATTTACATAAACATATGAAAAGGACACGACATTAAGATATACAGCAAAGTCCAAAACATAAAGACAAGACAAATCCCAGAGAGGTGGCACGACCAGCCGGCAGTCCCATGACCAAAAGCATCCCCATGGGCAAGGCCAGTGGGGTGTAGAGGGGCATAACACTTGGATTATTGTTTGCTGTCATAAAATAATCATAAATGTCTACCCTAGCTTTAACATTTCTGTGCCCAAAAATGTGATTAACAGTGGCTTGTGAAGGTGGGATCACATGTTGATGTTAGCGTGACATCATCCCCAGTGTAGGCATTGTCGCCGCCATGCCTACACTGGGGATGATGTTGAATGATGACATCACCTGCTGGTAAGAGAAAAGAGACCTGATATATGGGAAAACTTAAACAGCAAATGGTCAAACCATCCCTGGCCCGCCGAGAATATCCAGCACTATACGGTCCACTCTGTACCATTGTGTTGCATGAATGTGGAAATAATATTTGTATTAGTACTATGGAACCATGTCTGTCTCTTATGTGTTTAACATAGAGTGATTATTGGATTGTCTGGGGACCATATGGTCATTTTAATAGTCCTTTGTAACATTGTCCTTAATGACCTTACATTTTTTAGCTGCAATGCAGAGTGCAGGACATTTGAGAGTTAATGTTAGTGGTAGCGTGGAGTATCAAGCCTCACAGGAGATGATTGTGTTCTGTACTTTATCTGTGGTGCTATGCTGCTCTTTTATCTACGTGAACTGTGTTCTGTTGTACACCTTGAGGAGCAAGCCAGTTTTTTGTGAGACGTCCCGTTACATTCTGTTGTTTAACCTTCTCTTCGCAGATACTGCCTATCTTGTGACAAGTTTGTTATTCTACATACTAGCTGTTTGCAGGCTGAGGCTAAAATTGTATGTTTGTGGTTTGCTTACAAGCATCAGTGTTTTAGAAGACATCATCTCTCCACTTACTCTGATAGTGATGTCCATTGAGAGATATGTGGCTGTATGCTTTCCTATGAGACATACAGACCTTGCCACCGTCAGAAACACAGGAGCAGCCATCTCTGTTGTGTGGACCATCTCTGGTGGCAATGTTCTAATGCGAGGGTTAATTCTTGTTGATTGGAAAAGTAATTTTGATCCAAAAGCGGAAATGGAAGACTTCTGCTCGAAAGAGGCAATGTTCCTGGCACCGATGTCCAGTGTAGTTGATAAAGCATTTTGCGCTTTTGTGTTTGCATTTGGGGGACTTGTAACTATTCTTTCCTATGTTGGTGTGACGTTGGTAGCCAGGTCAGCCTCGACAGATAAAGCATCTGCCAGCAAGGCTGGAAAAACAGTTATACTTCATATGATTCAGTTGGTTGTGATTCTAATCGCTACCATCTACTCTAGCATTCTCGTGAGCTTTGCAAGAATAGTGGACAGAACCACTTTGATTCGTCTCTACAACAGTTTTTTTGTGTGTTTGAATCTATTTCCCAGGTGTCTCAGTGCTCTTATCTATGGGCTCAGAGACAAGTCCATCAGACCTCTCCTCTTGAAAAGGCTCTGTGGTAATATCAAATGCTTGGCCCCCAAATCTGTGGATGAGCAAACAATGATTAAGGATTGTCCTGTCCCATGAAATGTACAAAGAAAACTAAATGATCGATATGTGAAAAGATTAATATTTTTTTAAAGTCATTAATGTTTTGAAAAAAATATTTTTCTCTGGAGATAATTATTTTTTAGCTAGCTGCACATGTTTTGGATTCAGGTCAGTTTACAGGTGACCTCTTCACACTCACAAGCTATTATACCCCTCTGACTCTTAAAACATTAATTAAGGAAATAAGTAAACACAGTCGCTAAAGTGACATATGGTCAAAAGATGATGTCATGGACGTTATGCAAACACATAGGGATTTCCCTAAGCATTGCAGAATGTCTTTGATTTAAAACTTGAGCTGAAGTGTTATGTTGTGGGACAGAAATATTGATTTGAAATGAGAATGTGAGAATGTGAAAGTGCTAAATGTTTTTACTTTAATATAAATGTATAACTATTAAACTATAGCTATAATATAGTTGGTGGTTTAATGTTATGTTAATTAATATAAATCATTTTATTATGTTTTTAGCTCTACTTTAATGTGAATACAGCCATACAAAAGGTTTCTGTTTATCTCTTTCAATGTAAATATCTGTTTATGTTTATTGCTATATTTTCATGTAGATGTTTTTTATTGGTTTATAGTTATATTGTTATTTAAATTTGTAGTTATCTTCAATAAATTGTGATATATCAGAGCAGAGTTATTAATTGAACACACTTTAAAGCTGCACTATAGGTAGTCTTTGCGTTCTTAAGTTAGGATTGTCATTCCCTCATGAACTGAAACCAATGTAAATTGTAATAGGCTAATAGGTCATAAGTATCTATGTATAACTGCTGGTTGAATCAATGGATGTATGGAACCTGGTACGAGTAAGTATTGTGGCGACCCGGCCCCAGGAATGTCTCTCTCTCACGCCGAAATCAACACACGCCAAGACCCGTTCAAAGCCCGGGAGGGCGTTTATTCATTAAATAATGGGGAAAAAACCTGCAGGTTCGGTGCTCAACATGGGAAAACCAAAAATCATACGCGTGACTCCGTGAGCCACGGTGGAGTCCAGGGGAATTGTCTCTCCAGCCGGGCCGGTCTCGTCCCTGGAGTGGGGGGGTCAATCCCGTCGGTGATGCCGTCCCGGTGATCGCGTCGTCCTGGCGTGCGGGTCCTCTCGTGGCCGCTGGCAGGGCCGTCGGACTGCGGGGACAAAGGGGACAGTTGTGGGGGGGCCCAAGGCAGAGGGGGGGCCCATGACCAAAAAAAAAAAAAATTTTGTTTACACTTCGGCCAGTCCGCCCCCCCCCCCCCCCAACAATCGCTCCGGACCTCCCCTCAACAATCGCTCCGGACCCCCCCTCAACAATCGCTCCGCGCAGGGGGGCCCATCAGTACCTATAGTATAGGGGCCCAGGATTTGGTGCTACGGCCCTGGCCGCAGGGGAAAGTCTCTTAAATCCAAGAGTCCTCCTGTCCGTAGCGGGTCCTGGAAGTATTCGGCTCCGCATGGACTCCCGGACTCCCTGCCTGGGAGAACAAAAAATGGCCTTTTAAAGGGTACCTGGTCTTCTGCCGCAGGTGTTCTCCATTGCGTTGATTGAGGTTACGCAAGGGCTGCTCTCTGGCTCCGGCTGGTGGATATCGGCGGTACACGCCATCCACCACCTCTCCCTCTGGCCGACTGGCGTGGGGGTTTGGGGCCGGTTGCCACAGTATCCTTTGTAGTATGACAATACTACCTCCCATTAAGGGTTAGTTTGACCAAATCTATAACCCCCCGAACAGTAACAATTGCTCATAAACTCAAAACATACCGATAAACATATTAGTTAATATTCATAATGCAAAATTTGAGCTGAAACTGGGGGGTCACTTAGCCTGGTCCTACCAGACCATCGTACTTCATTTAATTTGTACAGAAGGTCTGGAACTGCCCAATTGACAAACATTCACTCCCTTGGAGGTGGGTGTCTGTTGAAGTTTTAAAATGATTGGATCTGCCCAAAAGGTATATATTTTTATGTACTTTTAATGTACTTTTTATGTAATTTTAACCTCCCCTAACCTCCCCCCCTAACCCTAACAGGATTGTTGATATAATGTGCAGGTTTAACATACAGAGACACTTGTGTAGCCGGTGTAGCCTCGGGTACTTTTCAAGCTTGTTTACATTACCGTCTGTGTATCCCTAAACCTTCCCCCGCCTCCTTACATACAGGTTCCTACGTCACTACATCTCCCCCTTTTAGTGAAGTACCAGCATTTATTTTGTTTACTTTGAATATTATTAATTAACAGTAAACATACTCTCCAGTATAACATATATCTTCATCACTATAAACATTTATTTTCAACACTATAAACCTCTGAGACAAACCCACTTGTGTGGCATTACATCCTTCAACCAAAATCAAGATCACGGAACACATAATTATAATTATCATTCTGTTAGCTCCTGATACCCCGTAGCTGTGCAGGGATTATGCAGGGGGGGGGGGGGGGGGGGGGGGGGGGGGGGGGGGGGGGGGGGTTGTATCATGACCCTACGGACTTCAGTGTTTTTTTTTATTCCGTCTGTGCACGGCACCTTCTCAACGAGCAGGTGTGCGCCTGCAGCCAGGGGGGGCGCCAAAATACCAATTCCCCACACAATGTTATGTACCTCATTGAAAAGCGTTACGCAGCGCGTTTTATTTTTTTACTGCTCGTGGCGCCACCCATGTGATTTGCCGCCCCCCACAAATATGGCGCCCTGGGCGGCTGCCTGGTTCGCCCGCACCTAAAACCGCCACTGCCTGTAAGCCATGAGTGCCTTGTGTGGATCCTCTCCCTTTGCCAGGAGAGATTTCCCCGTCCGCACAGCTCTTTCAGCTTCCCCGTTGCTCCGCGGATAGCGGGGACTGCTGGTCACGTGGCTGAAGTCGTACTCCCTGGCGAAGTCTGCAAACTCAGTTGCAGAGAACTGGGGGCCGTTGTCGATGACGACAATCTCCGGGACTCCATGGCGTGCGAATATGGGCTTCAACTTCTCCTTTAAAGTAGTGGAGGTAGTGGAGGTGAGGTCAGCTACTTCAATGTAGCAATAGAAGTATTCAATTACCACAAGGTACATTGCGCTCTTCCACTGAACAATATCTGCTGCAACGCGCTGTCATGGTCTAGCAGGTAATGGCGTCATCAGCAGTGGTTCTGGTGCGTTCTGCATTTCCTTTGCACATATCACAGTTTTCCACTTTCCGTTTTATGTGTTTGGTCAGACCCGGCCACCATACAGACTGCTGTGCCCTGGCAATACATTTTGTCATTCCTTGGTGACCATCATGAATCTTGTTGAGCATCTCCTCTTGCATAGTAACAGTGATGACAAGACTTTTGCCCTTCATTAGTAGACTGCCAGTACTGCTGGAGTCTTTCCTCTGATGCAGGTAAGTTTCCCACTATGTTGTTGATGTACAACCTGACATCTGTCTCCAGGTGCATTTCCTCCTCTGCAGGCGGGGTTTGGATAGCAGCCCTGGAAAGTGCATCTGCTGTGACAATATTTTTCCCCGGCGTGTGTTCAATCCTGTACGTGAAGTGGAGTAGTCGCAGTCTGAATCTCAGAACGCGCGGGGGAGCAAATCGTTAAGGGCTCTGCTGCTCAGTAGGGAGATGAGGGGTTTGTGGTATGTCTGGATGAGAAATACCATCTCATCTAGATATGGTGTGAATCACACACAGGTCAGTGCCAGCGCTTCAATCTTGGCGTATCAAAGCTCTGCTTCTCTCATGCTGCGTGAGATGAAGGCAACTGGACGCCAGTTCCCTGATGGTTGCTTCTGAGACAAAACCCCTCCGAGCATCTGCTGCAACTTTTGTGTCTCTGTTCGGGCAGTACTGGGCTAGGACAGAGGGTGAGCTCAATTCTCGACGCAGCTCCTCGAATGCCCGTTGCTGTACGCTCCCCCAGCCCAAGTCATTGTCTGCTTTGTGCAGGTCTCTTATCGGCTGTGTGAGCTCAGCGATACGGGGCGAAAACTTCCCACATAGTTAACTGTGCCCAAAATCTTCTGACATCAGCAACATCTTTAGGTGTGGGCATTTCTGTGATTGCCTTGATTTTACTTGGGTCTGCTTCCATGCTCAGTGCGCTGACAACGTGATGCAGGATTGTGAACCGATCCATAGCAAACTAGCATTTGTCGAGTGTCAACCCCTCCTTCTGGAGTTGCCCCAACACTTGGTGCAGCCTGTGGTCGTCTTGTTCATGAGAAGTCCCAAAGACGAGAATGTCATCTTCATGACAGACAATCCCTAGTCCTGCCAGCACCTGTATCAGCCGCCTTTGGAAGTGCTCCGGTGCTGATGAGATCCCAAAAGGCAATCTTTTGAAACAGTACCTCACAAAAGGTGTAATAAATGTGGTTAGTCAGACTGAGTCTGGGTGCAGGGGTACCTGCCAGAATCCTGCAGTTGCATCGAGTTCTGTAAACACTGGTGCTCCTGAAACCTTCCCCATGCAATCACTCCCATTTCTTTCCATTCATTGGATTCCTTTTAAACTTTGCCATAGTGGTACCCGACGTGGCAGTGACAGGGCTTGGCTCCCTCCTTCAGCTTAATTTTGTACTACCCTTCCAGGCGTCCCAAACCTGTAAAAACGTTAGGGTACTGGCTCCTGAAGTCTGCTGACAGCTCCTGAACACCGTCAACTTGTCGCAGCAACTGCAGTGCTTTGATTGCTGGAAGGCCAAGCAGAGATGTGGCTAACCTGTCTATAACAAACACAGGTTGAGTTGTGGTCCGCTCTTTGAATGTTAGGGTGCCATTAAACTGACCTCTCACTTTTAGTGGGTTGTTGCTAGGTCCACATAGTGGAATCGCCGCTCTGGTTAGTATGCAATGCTGTTTTTTCAGAGTAGATTGTAGGCAAAATGGCTGTCACCTCTGCACCAGTGTCCAGCTTAAAGGTGGTTTGTTGCCCATTTAACTTCAGCGTCATTTTCCATAATTGCTGCTCACATGCTGTCACTGCTCCCAGGAAAACAGCTTCATTTTCATTTAAATACTTGTTGATGGACTTCTTCATATCTCATCTGGCTCATGAATTCCATCAACTCTGCCTGATCTGCATACAATGGCATAATGTCATTGTTTTGGCATTTTCTGCACTCTGCTTCCCTTGCAGAACAGTTATTCAGGGAATGTGCTTGTGTTTTTCCAGAACCGGCCACAGCTCTTTTTTTTTTAACTCCATTTGAGTCTGGCTGTATGTACTTTTTCCTGTCTGACTTTGTCTGTGAAACTTTGTCTTGTATTTCCATGTGTCAACTTTGGCTTCTCTCTGGTCTTTGTTAGTTGTGTCGCGCAGTCGTTTGCTGTTTTTTTTTCTCCATGTTGTCTTATTCTTAGGACAGTTTTTGCCAGTGTTAGTTCACTGTCCATCTGCAGCTTCTCTGAAATACCATTGTCTCTCAAGCCTACCACTAATCTGTCCCAAATCATTTCCTCCTGAAGTGTAAAATTGACAGTGTTCTGTTAGTTTATAAACTGCAGATATGAATGATTCAGCCGATTCCCCTGGCTCTTGGCATCGTTTGTTAAATCGAGCCCGTTCATATATAACATTATGTTTGCAAGTATTTTTCAAAAGCATTTCTTACTATGATGTACATCTTTTGGGTCTGCTCTGCTTAAGCTCAGTGTGCAAAAAATGTCATCCGCTTTCTCACCCATGGTGTAAACAAGTGAATTAACTTGATATTCTCCGGGTTTGCATTCATTTTGCAGGCTCGCACAACGCTGTCCCTCTCCTTCTTCCTGGCTCTCTGCTCCCCAAGTTTCTAACTGATAGCTTAGCCTATCTCATCCCTGAATGGGATTTACGCTGCACAATAGTCCGTCAATATTTTCCAAAAAACATATTTCAGGAACTCCGACGTTGCTTGTGACGGAGTTTAGCACTTCTGACACAATGTAACAGGATTGTTTATGTGCTGTGCAGGTTTAACATACAGGGACACTCATGTAGCCGGTGTAGCCTCGGGTACTTTATTCTAAGCTTGTTAATATTACCGTGTGTGTCTCCCTAAACCTTCCCCCGCCTCCTTACATACAGGTTCCTACGAATGTCACTACAGAACCGTCACCTTATCGGGGTGGAGAGGTTTGCGTGTCCCCGTGAACCTGAGGACTGTGCTGTCTGGAGCCTTGTGCTCCTGGGTCTCCCATGACAGAGTTGTCTCAGGTGAGGGGCCAGACTAATAATAGTTCAGCGAGACCCCAAGGAATTAAAAAAAAAGAGGAGGAGAGACTGGGGCCCCCGTCTGGAGCCAGGCCCAGACGGAGGGCTCGTCGGCGAGCGCCCGGTTTCCGGGTTTGCCACGGAGCCCGGCCGGGCACAGCCCGAACAAGCAACGTGGCGCCCCCCCACCCTACTTCGTCCTGTGGGCCCACCACCTGCAGGAAGACCTACTGGGGTCGGGGTCAGGGGTCTCGACGGACCAGACCCATGCGACAGAAGCTGACTTTGGGGACGTGGAACGTCACCTCACTGTGGGGAAAGGAACCGGAGCATGTGAGGGAGGTGGGGCGCTACCAATTAGATCTGGTGAGGCTTACCTCTATGCACAGTCTTTGCTCTGGTACTGTACTCCTGGATGGGGGTTGGACTAGGAATTTACGGTATGAACCGTATAGAAAGTACACCGGTGTGATTTGCGCTAGGGTATGGATTTTTGACGATACTGTGTAACCGTTTTTCTTATTTTTTGCGATTAGCGATAAATAAGCAGTGTCTTAATTACACAATGCGTCCATGCTGCTGGTGTCAGCCTGCGGAAGCAACGGACTGTACAACATGCGCCAGAGGAGGGCAGCGACATAATAAACTGAGATATGGCTGAAAGCGAATATGTCCTGAGTAAAGAAAAAAATGCCCAGAAGAATCCCATTAGGGGAAAGTTTCAATAAACACCATAATATAGCTTATTCATAAGCCTATTCATTATTTTCTCACGTGAATAGGTTAAAAATATATAAATGAGTAGACTACTTGCATCAAAACAAACAAAAATGTATTAACGTTTTTGGAAAACTCTCCTGCTGTTTCTTGAATCAACTTTAAAGGTCCCATGACATGCCAGCAGGTTAGTGAGTGTGAGTGAGTGTGATGTGTATCACGTCAAACATCGAGGTGGACACGCCCACTTGTGATGTCATAAGGGGCAGATTTTCAAAACGGCTTGCTAATCACACTCACAACTGGTGGCACGTCATAGGACCTTTAATTTAATACTATGCTGCTAGATTTTATTGTTTTAAGGGTACACGCAATGAGGCCAAGTGAACATACACGACACATGTGCACTGATGACAATTCTTAAAATACTGTTACTGAAGAAGAGTCACTTACTTTGTTTCAACAAATTTACCATTTTGGTAGTTTCATTTTGTTCTTAGGTTCCTCAAGGGGCGGTAACCCGCGGACACCGTGGTGTCCCCCGGTGGTCAGGGAAGCCGTCCGACTGAAGAAGGAGGCCTTCCGGGATAAATTATCCTGAGGCAGTTGCAGGGTACCGACAGGCTTGAAGGGCTGCTGTGTCGGAAGCTAAGCAGCGGGTGTGGGAGAAGTTCGGAGAGGCCATGGAGAAGGACATTGGGTCGGCATCAAAGTATTTCTGGAAGACCATCCGGCACCTCAGGAGGGAGAAACAGGGAACCATCAAATCTGTTGACCTCAACTGAGGAGGTAGTCGAACACTTTGAGGAACTCCTGATTCCGACTAACCCTAGCCCTCTATGATGGAGGCAGAGCTCAGGAGGAACTGTGGGAGGTGCTGCTGGAGTATTTATTTAGCGCTTTTTCTGTAACCAGTGGCCACCCAAAGCGCTTTACAATATTGCCTCACAATCACCCATTCATACACAGATTCACACACCGACGGCGGAGTCAGCCATGCAAAGGCGACAGCCAGCTAGTCGGGAGCAGTTAGGCTTAGGTGCCTTGCTCAGGGAGACCTCGACACTCGGAGCCAGGGATTGAACTAGCAACCCTGCGGTTACCAGCCAACCCGCCAGTGGCGGTTCTACGCGTTACGCCCCGGGCAAGACTTCCTCCGGGGGGGGGGGGGGGGGGGTATTTTTTTACTGCTCGTGGCGCGCCCCATGTGATTTGGCGCCCCCCACAAATATGGCGCCCCGGGCAGCTGCCTGGTTCGCCCGTGCCTGAAACCGCCACTGCAACCCGATCTACCTCCTGAGCTACTGCCACCCTGTATGGGGTGAGGGGGGCACTCCTCAGAGCCGTCCAATCTCTGTAATACCAAAGCGAGAGCTGTGTCCGCGTTCTTGGCAGCCAGTCAGTTTCGTATTCATGGAATGGTTATCGAGGCGTAGCCGTGGTGGCAGTTCGGTGGTCTGGGGATCTCATCACGGCTTCTTGCAGATGATGTGGTCCTGATGGCATCATCGGCCTGTGACCTTCAGCACTCACTGAATCGGCTGGCAGCCGAGTGTGAGCGGCTGGGATGAGGATGAGCACCGCTAAATCTGAGGCCATGACTCTTAGCAGGAAACCAGTGGATTGCCTGCTCCGGGTAGGAAATGAGTCCTGTGCCCAAGTGAAGGAGTTCAAATATCTCGTCTTGTTCACGAGTGAGGGTGCGTGTGAGTGATGGAGCGTGGGATTGGCCGGAGAAACGGAGCAGCGGAGGCGGTATTGCGTTCGCTTTATGGATGATGACCGAAAGAACGAGATTGACGAGATTGATTATATTATAGATATAAAAATAAGTAACTGCCACTCTCGATTTTGTCCAACCAGAAATCCCATCTGTTTATACTGAGATCCCTCCAACACATTTGACAAGGGCTTGTAACAGGCCTGCGGCTGCCACCGGCAATTTTGTTGAAAGATACTTTCAACAAGCATAACAAAAAATGCTTCTAAAATAAATGTTCTTCCCTAGCTCGTGAAGAAGTCACACAAGTGCACATGACATCATCCCCAGTGTAGGCATTGTCACCATGCCTACAGTGGTGTTGATGTCAAATGATCGCATGACCTACCGGTCAATGGAAAAGGGACCTGATATATTGGGAGACTTGGCAAGCAAACACTCAGAGCATCTCTGGGTTTACGAGAATAATCACCACTATACTATCCACTCTGTACTCAGAACAAATGTATGTGGAAGTTTTTTTCTTCCTTTTACGTACTTAACATAGAGTGGCTACAGGATTGTTTGGGGACCATTTTGTTGTCGTCTTATTGGTCCTTTGTTACACTGTCCTTAATGACCTTCCGGTTTTTAGCTGTGATGCAGAGTGCAGGACATTTGAGGGTCAATGTTAGTGGTAGCGTGGAGTATCAAACTTCACAGCAGATGATTGTGTTCTGCACTTTATCTGTGGGGATAGGCTGTACTTTTCTCTACATAAACTGTGTTCTGATGTACATCTTGAGGAGCAAGCCAGTTTTTTGTGAGACGTCCCGTCACATTCTGTTATTTAACCTTCTCTTCACAGATACTGCCTTTCTTGTGACAAGTTTGTTGCTCTACTTACTTGCTGCTTTTAAGTTGAGGCTGAAATTTGATGTTTGTGGTTTGCTTGTAAGCTTTAGTGTTTTCGTAGACATTGTCTCACCTCTTACTCTGGCAGTGATGTCCCTTGAGAGATATGTGGCTGTGTGCTTTCCTATGAGACATGCAAGCCTTGTCACCGTCAGAAACACAGGAGCAGCAATCGCTATTGTGTGGACCATATCTGGTGCCAATGCTCTAATACGAGGGTTAATACTAGTTGGTTGGAAAGATTATTTTGATTTAAATGTGGAAATGAAAGACTTCTGCTCGAAAGAGGCACTGTTTGTGGCACCGATGTCCAGTGCAATGGATAAAGCATTTTGTGCTGTTGTGTTTGCATTCGGGGGAATGGTAGCTATTCTTTCCTATGTTGGTGTGACGTTGGTAGCCAGGTCAGCCTCGACAGAGAAAGCCTCTGCTGGCAAGGCTGGAAAAACTGTTTTACTTCATATGATTCAGTTGGTGCTGATCCTCATCGCTACCATCAACTCTAGTATTCTCCTAAGCCTTGCTAGAATAGTGGACAGAACCACTTTGATTAGTCTCTACAACAGTTTTTTTGTGGTTTTGAATCTATTATCCAGGTGTTTCAGTGCTCCTATCTATGGGCTCAGAGACAAAACCATCAGACCTCTCCTCTTGAAAGGGCTCTGTGGTCATCATGAATGCTTGGGCCCCACAAATCTGTTGATGTCAAAACAACCATGGAATCTCAATCACCTTGTCTTAACTTCTTAACCCGTTTTCCAATATAACCAAATAGTTAGATGTAGTCAGATTAATTCTAATTTTCATTAGATCAGCTGATGATGGCCAGATCATGTTACCAAGTCCAAAATCAAATACTTTAAAGAGAACTGCTATTTATCGTGAAATTAATCATCATTGGAATAATTACCCACTGTAAATTGAATAGCAAAGTATCTTTTAAGCAATTTTGAGAATGCACTATTTAAATATTTTGAGTTGGGATCACTGGACATACACTGTATGAATGCTATTAGTGATTGTATGACCCATGAATTTATAACTTTTTCTGAATAATATCTGATGATTTTTACTGCTTTTCGATTATCATTTTTAACTGAATTACGATTTGTGTCCTGTGTATTGCTATGTTTTTTGTCTTTCTGTGTGGTCCCCAGGAAGACTAGCTCGTCCCACTTTGGTGACAGCCAATGGGGATCCTTTTAAACAATAAATAATAAACCATGAAACCTACAAAAATAAATAGAAACCTTGTCTAGATAGATTTATATTTATTTGAAAAAGGTCTATTTTGCCCTAGAGACAAACGATTTTTAACTAGCTGCACTTGTTTTGGATTCAGGTCAGATCACAGATGACCCCTCTTGCACTCACCAGCTAAAGTGCCCCTCTGACTCTTGTAACATAAATTAAGAAAATAACAAATGACATTCGCTAAAGTTATATATTGTCAAAAGTAAAAAGTTATGCAAGTACCTTGTGCTATCCCAAAGCATTGCAGCATGTCAATGGTTTAAAGTAATTTATTGTGATTGGAAATTAAAAATAAAAACTGGTTTATGCTTCTTAAACAATAGCTACGGTATAGTGGTTTAATGTTACCTGTTAGGTTATATCAATTTTTTTAAAATGTTTCAAGCTCATCTTTGATTGATCTTTGACAGGACACTTTTTTTTTAACCTTAGCCTAAGAGCTAGACGGATGCCCACGTTTATTAAACAGTAGTAGATTACAGTATTTTATTGCATGCGTTTCCTGATTTCTATAAGATTGCATAATTTATATTTGTCCAAGTTCAGTAAATGGTTCAATTCTAGCGAAGTTGGATAGCTTAAATTTACTCAGTCACATTGACGGTCTGAACCACGTGTCTTTGAAAACATGAAACATGATTTGCCCTGTAAGATAATGAATTTCTAGCCAATCGTCTTCTTTTGATTTATCAATAAAAACAACTATGGGCAAAATCGTATATATATTGATATGAATGTTAGCCTAATGATGATAATAATTAATAACCATAATGACATGGTTATTCATTTTCTTTTACAGAGAGGATAGACAGTGAGGCAACGAAGTACTGCTTCTGGTTTATCAGTGACACAGACACTTGAGCAAGCACCGTCTGCTTATGCGCCTGCATCCAAAAATGCTCAAGACTTGACTGCAGCAATCGCCTATTGCATGCCAAAATACATGATCCCTTTCCGGATGGTTGAGAGGCCTGGCTTTCTAAGGATGATGAAGGTTGTCGTCGGTGTTGGGAAAGTTCACTTTCTTCGTGAACTAGTTCAAAGTTTAGTTCACAAATTTTAAAATGAACCTACTGAACTAGTTACAATGAACTAGTTCAGTATGTTCAAACGTTCATAATTCCAAATTTTGAACTAAGTTCAAAGTTCCAAAAATGAACACTGAGTTCACAGTTCTTTTTTTCAATATGTTTGTAACGGGTTCAGACGAGTCAGGACACAGTTCTCAAGTGAAAATGGAGCGAACTCCCGTTTATTTCTCCTTCGGAGCAAACAAACACAATGTCAAATGAACAAAACGTTCTTTCCTTCCGTATCGTGCTCTTACGACGCTCTCTCGGGCTCGCAGAGAGCGTCTTCCTTCTCTCTCTCCAACCCTTGACTGAAAGACAAGCAGGCACATAAATACACACTTCCTGATTGGGTCAGATTGCAGGCACCTGTCCGCAATCAGACCCCATCACCCCAGCAGACCCGGTGCTCCATACTCCCCCTGCAGGCCAGACGCCGCCCCACCTCCACAATGTTGCTGCGAGCTATTATTTTTTTTCCGGTATTTTGAACATTGAGCCCCCTTTCTGGTTTGTTTAGGATGAAATAGAGTGGTTGAATCAAGTATCGGAGCGAAATACAGTGTCTATCATGTTTTATTGCACATTTTGTGCATTTTGTAAATCCCATTGATTTCTGTTGGAAGACTCATTACTCGTTGTCCGGAAACAGAAAGGGGGGGTGTTCACGTTTGGTTGTAGTCTTTTTGCTCGGTTCTAGCCCTACTGTTGAGACGGAGACCCAAACGAAAAGACTACAACCAAATGTAAACAGCCCCCCTTTTCGTTTCCGGCCAACAAGCAATGATTCTAGGAGGTATTCTAGCCCGCTGATCGAGCCAGAGAGCTAACGTTATGGATTGTACATATTTATTACTCAAAATTCGTCCCAGCCTTTATACCACAGATACTCTCGGGTCTATAGCATATAACCGCTTTTTCTGATTACAGTTTAATGTAATAGTAAGCAGACAACACCGCAACTGCAAATTAACCACGCGGAGATAACCATGGCAACCGGTCAAACAAATTTTCTTTTTGCGATCATTCTGCTTGCGCATCCGCCGTGTTGATAAACAAATAATCCCCCTATTGAACGAAGTTAAACCGAATGAGCATGCCGTTCACAGACACCAGAATGACGAGTTCACAGTAACGTTCATCAGGCAGTAATACAGTACTTTCAGTTCACGTTCGCCCAAAATATTAAGGAGTTCATGAACTATCGTTCAATGAACGCATTCAGGCACAACACTGGTTGCCGTGCCTCTTTACAAAGTGCATTCTCGCAATTGTTTTTCGAAGACTGAAATACCAAAGTTGTACAACACAGTCAAAGCTGATGTTAAGAAAAGTTTGGCTCAGGGTGAATTCTTGGCTGCAACTACTGAGCTCTGGACCAGTGAAAGAGGGAGTGGTCTACCATACATCATCTTAACAATTCATTATCTCACCCCAGACTGGCAACTGGAATCACACTGCTTAGAAACCCATTTCTGCGCTCAAAATATTAAAGTTTGTTGAAAATATGTTGGAGGAGTGGGAGATAAACAAGACAGATCTGGTCTCCATAACCACAGATAATGAAACCAATATGATCAAGGCCTTCGAACAGTTTCCAGATCTGTGGCTTGGATGCTTCAGTCACAATTTGAACCTGGCCATCTCAAAGGGTCTGAAAATTCAGAGAGTTGAAACAGCAGTCGGGGCCTGTCGTCACCTGGTCCAGGGCTTCTCACGGAGCTGGAAGAGAAAGAGAGGACTGACAGAAAAGCAAGCTGCCATCAACTTGCCACAGAAGGCGCTCATCCATGATGTTTTGACCCGTTGGGGATCTACATACAATATGCTTGAGCGTTTCCTCAGCCAGCAGCAGGCAGTCTGTGCAACACTGGCTGCGGAAAGGGGAGTTTGGCATCTGATGCCCAAGGATGCTGACACAGCTGTTATGGAGCAACTCTGTCAGCTCCTTGAACCTCTGAGCAAATTTACAGATTGACCATCACTGGTGATATCCTTGAGGAAAATGATGAGGAACCAGCCTGGCCCCTGACCAAGCAGATGAAACAGGTAATCAGAGAAGACCCAAACAAGCGGTACACAGAGAAAGCAAAGGGTGTCATGCAGATGGCTTGTTTCAATGACCCCAGGTTCAAAACTAACTTTTTAGATGACCCTGTGGATGATGTAGTTGACAGCTGTGTTCAGGCGGCCTTGAAGCTGACGCAGGACCGCAGGACCTCCACAGCAGCATGAGGAGGGAAAGGCCTGGCTGGGTTGCTGAAAAAAATGACCTCAACACGGCAGCAGAGATCTGAAGAGGGTTCAGTTCCAGCCATCCCAGAAGATACAGTGAAGGAGGAAGTCAAGGTCTACATGTCTCTGCCATCCATTCCAGCCGAGGATGATCCACTGGTGTGGACAGTGGTGTAGTCTATTTTATTGTAGTGGGTATACTGTGATGATTCCCTCCCAGCCTCGTACAAACCCGTCCCACCGGTACGCTTATGGGGTGTCGCACCACACTCACCAACGCAGGGGTCTACAACTCGCTGATTTAAGAGTATAACGATTATCAACAATCATGGAAAGCTGAGTAGGTCTATCAGTTTTAATAACAGTATTAACAAATAGAACACAAAAATGACCAGTTGTCCTTTGTATATCTATAGTAGCAATAGCACATGCTAAACAAGGACAAAATCTACTCAAAATAATTTAATGAACTGTTTACATCCATGGCTAACCAGTGCATGAGAAGGAGATGACAGGAGACTAATGTTTCACTCTTTCAATTGCTCTAATTTGAGCTCTTACTGTTGTTATCTAACATACCATACAGTAATTGAATTGTGTAAAAGTGTGAAATTACTGCACCTTAAAAATGACCATGAATTAGCTATACTCTCATTTGCATAGTGATTAACATTATGAATTTCAATTGTGTATACCAACTGTATGTTGGCTGACATTTACCTAACTTTTTTTCCCTCCACTCTTACCAAGGATGCCTGTTTTTAAATTCCCTAGCCTGACACCCAGTCCGAAAGGCTGGCCAGGGGTTCTCATCTAAAAGTAACAAGGAGATATTGTGGGATTAAAACATTGTCTACTGTTGACTACTTGTTATGTGGTTTACACATTAATATGGGAGGACTGGACACACACACACACACACACACACACACACACACACACACACACACACACACACACACACACACACACACACGCACACACACGCGAGAAGGAGGGGCTCGGCCCGCCTACTAACGTGCAGAGATGCAGGGGCAGCTTCGCGCTTCGTAACAGAGACAGGGCAGAGCGCGAGCGCGCAGGGGGAATTTTATGAATGTGTGAATATAGGAGATAACTTCCCTTGCTTAAAGTATTTTATTGCAGTTATACCCAACCAATATTTGTGAAAAATAAACACAGAAGTGAAAGATCTGTCACAAGACGATTGATACGTATCCGTACATATTTTTAAGTGGGTATACGCAAATCCTGGTGCGTTCCTAGTGGGTATACGGCGTATACCTGCGTATCACGTAGACTACACCACTGCATATAACCGCTTTTTCTGATTACAGTTTCATGTAACAGTAAGCTGACAACACCGCAACTGCAAATTAACCACACGGAGATAACCATGGCAACCGGTCAAACAAATTTTCTTTTTGGGATCATTCTGCATGCGCATCCGCCGTGTTGATAAACAAATAATCCCCCTAATGAACAAAGGCACAATCAATTCCAAAGCCTTTAATAACGATGGCGTGATGTTCATTTTTTACGTTTCAAGCGCAAGTGCAAAACAGACGGTTAAGCTGTCGAACAAAATACTCAATAATTATAAAATAGATTTAAAAATAAATAACTGCCACTCTCCATTTGTATAACCAGAAATCCAATCTGTTTATAGTGAGATCCCTTACATCAACACATTGGACAAGGGCTGTTAACAGGCCTGCGACTGCCACAGGCAATTTTGTCAGTGCATTTGATTTATTGACTGCTGTCATAATGTAAACACACTTTCAACAAAAAATGCTTATAAAATAAATGTTCTACCCTTGCTTTAATATATCAGTTTTTTTCAAACATACGAGTAGTTTGTGAAGAAGTCACACATGTGCACATGACATCATCCCCAGTGTAGGCATTTTCACCATGCCTACAGTGGTGATGATGTCAAATGATCGCATCACCTGCCGGTCAATGGAAGAGAGACCTGATATATTAGGAGACTTGGCAGGAAAACACTCAGAGCATCCCTGGGCTTACGAGAATAATCACCACTGTACTATCCACTCTGTACTCAGAACAATAGTTTGTATGTATGCGTAAGGGATTTTTTTTCTTCCTTTTACGTACAGAACAGAGTGGTTATAGGATTGTTTTGGGACCATTTGGTTGTCGTCTTGTTGGTCCTTTGTAACATTGTCCTTAATGACCTTCCGGTTTTTAGCTGTGATGCAGAGTGCCGGACATTTGAGGGTCAATGTTAGTGGTAGCGTGGAGTATCAAACTTCACAGCAGATGATTGTGTTCTGCACTTTGTGTGTTGGGATATGCTGTACTTTTTTCTACATAAACTGTGTTCTGTTGTACATCTTGAGGAGCAAGCCAGTTTTTTTTGAGACTTCCCGTCACATTCTGTTGTTTAACCTTCTCTTCACAGATACTGCCTTTCTTGTGACAAGTTTGTTGCTCTACTTACTTGCTGCTTTTAAGTTGAGGCTGAAATTTGATGTTTGTGGTTTGCTTGTAAGCTTTAGTGTTTTCGTAGACATTGTCTCACCTCTTACTCTGGCAGTGATGTCCCTTGAGAGATATGTGGCTGTGTGCTTTCCTATGAGACATGCAAGCCTTGTCACCGTCAGAAACACAGGAGCAGCAATCGCTATTGTGTGGACCATATCTGGTGCCAATGCTCTAATACGAGGGTTAATACTAGTTGGTTGGAAAGATTATTTTGATTTAAATGTGGAAATGAAAGACTTCTGCTCGAAAGAGGCACTGTTTGTGGCACCGATGTCCAGTGCAATGGATAAAGCATTTTGTGCTGTTGTGTTTGTATTTGGGGGAATGGTAGCTATTCTTTCCTATGTTGGTGTGACGTTGGTAGCCAGGTCAGCCTCGACAAACAAAGCCTCTGCTGGCAAGGCTGGAAAAACTGTTTTACTTCATATGATTCAATTGGTGCTGATTCTCATCGCTACCATCTACTCTAGTATTCTCCTAAGCCTTGCTAGAATAGTGGACAGAACCACTTTGATTCGTCTCTACAACAGTTTTTTTGTGTTTTTGAATCTATTATCCAGGTGTTTCACTGCTCTTATCTATGGGCTCAGAGACCAAACCATCAGACCTCTCCTCTTGAAAGGGCTCTGTGGTCATCTTGAATGCTTGGCCCCCACATAACTGTTGATGTCAAAACAACCATGTAATCTCAATCACCTTGCCTTCTCTTCTCAACCCGTTTTCTTATATAACCAATTTGTTAGATGCAGTCAGGTTCATACTAATTTTATTAGATCAGCTGATGATGGCCAGATCATGTTACCAAGTCCAAAATCAATTACTTTAAAGAGAGCAGTTAGTTATCGTGACATCAATCATTGGAATAATTGCCAACTGAATATATGTAAGTTGAATAGCAAAGTATCTTTCAAGCACCATTTGAGAATGCACTATTTCAACATTTTATGTACCGTATTTTCCGGACTATAAATCGCGGTTTTTTTGTAGTTTGGCTTGCCCTGCGACTTATATTTCGAAGCAATTTATATGCCAAAATTGTGCTACATAATCTTCGGCCGCAAGATGGCACCGTCATTCATTAGGCCTACAACTGAACGCTGCAAGCCTACTGCACCACCGAATAAATTATAAATAAACTAGACCGTAGACAAAACAAAAGAGAACACAAAATAAAATGCCGCCAAAAAGAAAAAGCTATACTGCACAATTTAAACTGCAGATTATGCAGCCGAAAACGGCAATCGAGCAACAGAAAGGAAGTTTGGGGTGAGTGAAAAACTCGGCGAAAAGCCGAGGAAACTCTAATTGAGATGAAAAAAACAAAGAAAGCTGACCGGGGGCTGAAAGCCCGATGGCCAGAGCTGGAGGAACGAGTCCACAGATGGGTCATTGAACAGCGTGCTGCTGGCCGGGGCTTATCAACGGTGCAGTTGCGTCTCCATGCCCAGGTAGTTGCCAAGGAGATGAATATCACTGATTTTGCTGGCGGTCCATCTTGGTGCTACGACGCTGAAGTTGGCATCCGATTCGCAGCATCCGATTCAGTAGCTGGTCCACTTTAAATCGGTCTTGATTGAAAACCACTACACCTAGACTCTTCAAATCTGGACTAAATTATCACAGTGAGGCTATACATTATAATAAACATAGTTACAGATTTGTGAAACCTTTTTTCTATTTGTGAAAATGCAATACAGGCTCATTTTAATGCTTTTTAGGGGTCCACTCCAGACTGCATTAGAACGGGTCCTGATTGAAAACCACTACACCTAGACTCTTCAAATCTAGAATAAATTAACACAGTGAGGCTATACATTATGTAAAACATAGTTTCAGATTTGTGAAACCTTTACCCTATTTGTGAAAATGCAATAAAGGCACATTTTAATGCTTTTTAGGGGTCCAGACCGCATTAGAACTGATCCTGATTAAAAACCACTACACCTAGACTCTTCAAATCTGGACTAAATTATCACAGTGAGGCTATACATTATGTAAAACATAGTTTCAGATTTGTGAAACCTTTAACCTATTTGTGAAAATGCAATGCGGTCTGGACCCCTAAAAAAGCATTCAAATAAGCCTGTATTGCATTTTCACAAATAGGGTAAAGGTTTCACAAATCTGAAACTATGTTTTACATAATGTATAGCCTCACTGTGATAATGTAGTCCAAATTTGAAGAGTCTAGGTGTAGTGGTTTTCAATCAGGACCGATTTGAAGATTCTAAGTGGTTTTCAAGCCGAATCGGATGCTGCGAATCGGATGCCAACTTCAGCGTCGTCTTGGTGCTATCGCTTCATGCAACGCAACCATCTGTCTATCAGAGCACGGACCACGGTGTGTCAGAAACTGCCGCTGTTTAAATGTTTAAAAATAAATGCGACTTATACACCGATGCGACGTATATATGTTTTTTTCCTCGTCATGGAGCATTTTTTGACTGATGTGACTAATACTCGGGAGCGACGTATAGTCCGGAAAATACGGTAGTTATCCCTGGACATACACTGTTTGAATGCAATAATGATTGTAATACCCATGAATGTATAACTTTTTCTGAATAATATCTGATCATGTTTATAATGATTTACTGCTTTTCGATTATCATTGTTAACTGAATTACGATTTGTGTCTTGTGTATTGTTATGTTTTTTGTCTTTCTGAGTGGACCCCAGGAATACTAACTCGTCCCACTTTGGTGACAGCTAATGGGGATCCTTTTAAACAAAAAATAATGAACCATGAAACCTACAAAAATAAATAAAAACCTTGTCTAGATACATGAAAAGTTTTATCTTTATTTGAAAAAGGTCTATTAGGCTCTAAAGACAACAGATTTTTAACTAGCTGCACTTGTTTTGGATTCAGGTCAGATCACAGGTGACCCCTCTTGCCCTCACCAGCTAAAGTGCCCCTCTGACTCTTGGTAAACATGAATAAAGAAAATACATTTACATTAAGGGCATTTAGCAGACGTTTTTATCCAAAGCGACTTACAATAAGTACATTTGTCATAAGAAGTGAAACAATATATCGTGTTGGTAGAGTAAAGAGGTTCATAGAACCAAGTGCAAGTACTAACAATCGCTAGGCTAACCCATTCCCCGTGTACAGCAATGATAGCAACTACTGCAGATGCTACACAATTAATAAGTACAACGTAGATTAAGTGCGTACAATAAGTACGTACATTAAGTGCCAGGACGTACAACATATAATGGTGGCCGGAAGGGACTGGATAGCTATGCAAAGTCGAGGTGAACTCTGAACAGGTGAGTTTTGAGTCATCTTCGGAAGCTGGTGAGCGATTCTGCGATCCTGACATCGGCAGGGAGCTTGTTCCACCACTGAGGTCCCAAAACAGAGAAGAGTTGTGACTTTGTTGATCGACCTTTGCTTGCTCTTGGCGATGCCAGTGGAGGTCCCGGAAGAGGGGGGGTCACATGGGAGAACTTAGGTAGGTTGGACATGAGGCGCGCTGCCGCATTCCAGATACGCTGCTAAGGTTTAATCGCAGAGGCAGGGAGTCCAGCCAGGAGCGAGTTGCATTCGTCGAGGCGGGAGATGACCAGCACTTGAACTAGGAACTGAGCTGCTATCCTTGTGAGGAAGGGCCGGATCCTGCGGATGTTGTAAAGTGCAAATCTGCAGGATCGTGACACCGCGGTGATGTTTGCGGTGCAGCATAACTGATTGTCCAGTACCACACCGAGGTTCCTGGCAGTTGGGGAAGGAGATACAGTGATGTTCTCAACGGTGACTAGTAAGTCCATTTGTGGGCAATCTTTCCCTGGCATTAGGAGGAGCTCAGTCTTTTCGAGGTTTAGGCTCAGGTGATGGGCAGTCATCCAAGTGCTGACGTCTGCCAGACACCCAGATATCCGTATTGCAATCAAGGTTTCGTCAGAGGAGGGGAAAGAGAGAAATAGCTGAGTGTCGTCTGCGTAGCAGTGAAAGGAAAAGCTGTGTAATTTAATTACAGAGCCCAGAGATCTGGTATAGAGGGAGAACAGAAGAAGGTTTGGACAAGGAGCCATTCCATGTTACCTGATAGGTGCGAATCGTCAGGTAGGATGTGAACCAGGAAAGGGCAGATTCAGCAATGCCAAGTTCGGCAAGAGTGGCAAATGCTGCGGACAGGTCGAGGAGAATGAGAACTAATGAGAGGGATGAGAATCTGGCAGCACGGAGGGACTCAGTCACCGCTAGGAGAGCCGTCTCAGTGATGTGTGCCTTCTTGAAGCCGGACTGGTGAGGGTCAAGCAGGTGGTTAGATGACAGATAGGAGGAAAGTTAGTTTGCAATGGCGCGTTCCAGTGTTTTAGGGAGGAATGAAAGAGGAGATACCGGTCTGTAGTTCTGAATGTCGGTGGTGTCAAGGGTCGGTTTTTTGAGGAGAGGCTTTATTCTGACAGTCTTGGAAGATGCTGGAACAATGCCTGAAGTGAGGGAGGAGTTGATAAGCGCTGTGAGACATGGCAGGAAGTCGCTCGAGACGTCCTGGAGGAGTGAGGAAGGGATAGTGTCAACGGGGCCAGTGGTGGCATGGTTAGATGTTATTATTCTGTTGACCTCTTCGGAGGTGAGAGGGATAAATTGGGTAAAAACAGAGATGGGGAGGGGAGGAGGGAGGATGGTGGCAAGGATAAGAGAAGCTAATGTCCTTCACCTTCTGGGTAAAGTAGGTAACAAAGTCATCAGCAGAGAAGTAGGAAGGAGGTGGAGGGGAAGGAGGGTTGAGGAGGGAAGAGAACATGAAAAACAGTTTCCTGGGGTTTGAGGCGGAGTAGTTGATTTTGGTACGGTAGAAGGCAGATTTGGCTGTTGACACAGTGGAGGAGAAATCTGAGAGAAGGCGAATATATTGAGATAGATCATTAGGACAGTCTGATCTCTTCCATTTCCTCTCAGCTGCCCATAACTCTGCTCTATAAGTCCGCAGAGATTCGAAAAGCCAAGAAGGGGTTGGTTAGGAACACGCAGGTCTGGAGTGGAAGGGACAGAGGGAGTCCAAAGAGGAGGAGAAGGATGAGAGCAGAGTGTCAGAGGATTCCTCGGTGGATGGTTGAGAGTAATAACTAATGACATTCGCTAGTTATATATGGTAAAAAGTGATTAGTTATGCAGATACCTAGTGACATCCCAAAGCATTGCAGAATGTCAATGGTTTAAAATTTATTTTGTGAAAGAAAAAGATTGATTGGAAATGAAAATGTGATTACAAAGTGCTAAATGTTTTAACTGGAATATAAATGGTTTATGCTTGTTAAAATGGAAGGAATGAGAGGAAACTACTAAAATACACTTTGACGTCAACAAAGAAAGCCACCTGAATTCTACATTTTCTCTACATTTCTGACATTATCATTGCCAAAAGCCTTTAATAATACTGGCTTAATGTTCATTTTAAACTTTTCTAGGGCAAGGGGAAAACAAACAGTTGACCTGTACAACAAAATACTTTTGAATGTTTTATTTTAAGGGTGACGGGTAAATTACTCTAAAAACTGCGGAATCATCCATCTCTAGTTTCCTTGTCCTTACTTCAATGCAACGTTATTATCTCCTTTCAATATGTAAAATAATGCTATATTCGCAAACAATAATATTGTGTCATAGCTGCATTGTATTTAAAAAACACTATTTTAAAAACATAGCCCTCGTATAATTATATTAGATTTAAATATAAATAAGTACCACTCTCCATTTTGTCACACCAGAAATCCCATCTGTTTATACTGAGATCCCTCACATCAACACATTTGACAAGGGCTTGTAACAGGCCTGCGACTGCCACAGGCAATTTCGTCAGTGCATTTGATTAATTGAGTGCTGTCATGATGTAAAGATACTCAAAACAAGCATTACAAAAATGCTTCTAAAATAAATGTTCTACCCTTGCTTGAACATCTCAGTTTTTTTTTTTCAAACATGTGAGTGGTTTGTGAAGGAGTCACATGTTCACATGACATCATTCCCAGTGTAGGCATTGTCACTATGCCTACACTTGTGATGATGTCAAATGATCGCATCACCTGCCGGTCAATAGAAAAGAGACCTGATATATTGGAAGAATTGGCAGGCAAACGGTCAGACCATCCCTGGGTTTCTGAGAATATTCACCACGGTACTATCCACTCTGTACTCAGAAAAATTGTATGTATGCATGTGGAAGGGATTTTTTTTCTTCCTTTTACGTACTGAACATAGAGTGGCTACAGGATTGTTTGGGGACCATTTGGTTGTCGTCTTGTTGGTCCTTTGTAACATTGTCCTTAATGACCTTACGGTTTTTAGCTGTGATGCAGAGTGCCGGACATTTGAGGGTCAACGTTAGTGGTGGCGTGGAGTATCAATCTACACAACAGATGATTGTGTTTTGCACTTTATCTGTGGGGATATGCTGTACTTTTCTCTACATAAACTGTGTTCTGTTGTACATCTTGAGGAGCAAGCCAGTTTTTTGTGAGACGTCCCGTCACATTCTGTTGTTTAACCTTATCTTCGCAGATACTGCCTATCTTGTGAATAGTTTGTTGCTCTACTTACTTGCTGCTTTCAGGTTGAGGTTGAGAATGTATGTTTGTGGTTTGCTTACAAGCATCAGTGTTTTAGAAGACATCATCTCTCCACTTACTCTGATAGTGATGTCTATTGAGAGATATGTGGCTGTATGCTTTCCTATGAGACATACAGACCTTGCCACCGTCAGAAACACAGGAGCAGCCATCGCTGTTGTGTGGACCATCTCTGGTGGCAATGTTCTAATAAAAGGGTTAATTCTTGTTGGTTGGAAAAGTAATTTTGATCCAAAAGCGGAAATGACCGACTTCTGCTCGAAAGAGGCAATGTTCCTGGCACCGATGTCCGGTGTAGTTGATAAAGCATTTTGCGCTTTTGTGTTTGCATTTGGGGGAGTTTTAACAATTCTTTCCTATGTTGGTGTGATGTTGGTAGCCAGGTCAGCCTCGACAGATAAAGCATCTGCCAGCAAGGCTGGAAAAACAGTTGTACTTCATATGATTCAGTTGGTTGTGATTCTCATCGCTACCATCTACTCTAGCCTTCTTGTGAGCTTTGCAAGAATAGTGGACAGAACCACTTTGATTCGTCTCTACAACAGTTTTTTTGTGTGTTTGAATCTATTTCCAAGGTGTCTCAGTGCTCTCATCTATGGGCTCAGAGACAAATCCATCAAACCTCTCCTCTTGAAAGGGCTTTGTGGTCATTTTGAATGCTTGGCCCCCACATAACTGTTGATGTCAAAACAACCATGTAATCAAATCACTTTGTCTTTTTTTCTGAACCCGTTTTCTTATGTTACCACATTGTTAGATGTAGTCAGGTTCATTCTCATTTTACTAGGTCAGCCAATGATGACCAGATCATCTTACCAAGTCCAAAATCAAATGCTTTAAAGAGAACAGTTATTTATCATGCCATTAATCATTGGAATAATTGCCCACTGAATATACCTAAATTGAGTAGCAAAGTATCTTTCAAGCACCATTTGAGATTGCACTCTTCAAATGTGTGAGTAGGGATCAATGGACATACACTGAATGAATGCAATAATGATTATAATACCCATGAATGTAATAACTTTTTCTGAATAATTTCTGATGATGTCTATAATGATTTACTGCTTTTAGATTATCATTGCTAACTGAATTACGGTTTGTGTCTTGTGTATTGTTATGTTTTGTGTCTTTCTGCGTGGACCCCAGGAAGACTAGCTTGTCCCGCTTGGGTGACAGCTAATGGGGATCCTTTTAAACAATAAACATTAAACAATAAACCATGAAATCTACAAAAATAAATAAAAATCTTGTCTAGATACATGAAAAGATTAAACTTTATTTGATAAAGGTCTATTTGGCTCTAGAGATGACAGATTTTTAACTAGCGGCACTAGTTTTGGTTTCAGGTCAGATCACAGGTGACCCCTTTGCCCTCACCAGCTAAAGTGCCCCTCTGACTCTTGGTAAACATCAATTGAGAAAATAACTAATGACATTCGCTAAAGTTATGTATGGTAAAAAGTGATTAGTTATGCAAATACCTAGTGACATCCCAAAGCATTGCAGAATGTCAATGGTTTAAAAGTTATTTTGTGAGAGAAAAAGATTGATTGGAAATGAAAATGTGATTACAAAGTGCTAAATGTTTTAACTGGAATATAAATGGTTTATGCTTGTTAAAATGGAAGGAATGAGAGGAAACTACTAAAATACACTTTGACGTCAAGATAGAAAGCCACCTGCATTCTACATTTCTGACACAATCATTGCCAAAAGCCTTCAATAATGCTGGCTTAATGTTCATTTTTAACTTTCCTAGTGCAAGTGCAAAACAAACAGTTGACCTGCACAACAAAATACTTTTTAATGTTTCATTTTAAGGGTGACGGGGAAATGACTCAGAAAACTGTGGAATCATCCAACTCTAGTTTCCTTGTCCTTACTTCAATGCAGGAATTTTACAAGGTTATTATCTCCTTTCAATATGTCAAATAATGCGATATTCGCAAACAACAATATTGTGTAATATCTGCGATGTATTTAAAAAACATTATTTTAAAAACATAGCCCTAGTATAATTATATTACATTAAAAAATAAATAACTACCACTCTCCATTTATTCCAACCAGAAATCCCATCTGTTTATACTGAGATCCCTCACATCAACACATTTGACAAGGGCTTGTAACAGGCCTGCGACTGCCACATGCAATTTCGTCAGTGCATTTAATTTATTGAGTGCTGTCATAATGTAAGGATACTTTGAACAAGCATTACAAAATGCTTCTAAAATAAATGTTCTACCCTTGCTTTAACATCTCAGTTGTTTTTCAAACATGTGAGTGGCTTGTGAAGGAGTCACATGTTCACATGACGTCATCCCCAGTGTAGGCATTGTCACCATGCCTACACTTGTGATGATGTCAAATGATCGCATCACCTGCCGGTCAAGAAAAGAGACCTGATATATTGGAAGAATTGGCAGGAAAATGGTCAGAGCATCCCTGGGTTTCCGAGAATATTCACCACTATACTATCCACTCTGTACTCAGAACAATTGTATGCATGTATATTTCTTCCTTTTACGTACTTAACAGAGTGTCTATAGGATTGTTTGGGGACCACTTTGTTGTTGTCTTATTGGTCCTTTTCAACATTGTCCTTAATGACCTTCCGGTTTTTAGCTGTGATGCAGAGTGCAGGACATCTGAGGGTCAATGTTAGTGGTACCGTGGAGTATCAAACTTCACAGCAGATGATTGTGTTCTGCACTTTATCTGTGGGGATATGCTGCACTTTTCTCTACATAAACTTTGTTCTGTTGTACATCTTGAGGAGCAAGCCAGTTTTTTGTGAGACGTCCCGTCACATTCTGTTGTTTAACCTTCTCTTCACAGATACTGCCTTTCTTGTGACAAGTTTGTTGCTCTACTTACTTGCTGCTTTCAGGTTGAGGCTGAAATTGTATGTTTGTGGTTTGCTTATAAGCCTTGGTGTTTTAGAAGACATCGTCTCTCCTCTTACTCTGGCAGTGATGTCCCTTGAGAGATATGTGGCTGTGTGCTTTCCTATGAGACATGCAGACCTTGTCACCGTCAGGAACACAGGAGCAGCCATCGCTGTTGTGTGGACCATCTCTGGTGGCAATGTTCTAATAAAAGGGTTAATACTTGTTGGTTGGGTAAATTTGGATGCAGACACTAAAGACTTCTGCTCGAAAGAGATAATGTTCCTGGCCCCGCAGTCGATTGTATTTGATCAAACATTTCACGCTTTCGTGTTTGCAATCGGGGGAATGGTAGCTATTCTTTCCTATGTTGGTGTGACGTTGGTAGCCAGGTCAGCCTCGAGAGACAAAGCCTCTGCTGGCAAGGCAGGAAAAACTGTTTTACTTCATATGATTCAGTTGGTGCTGATTCTAATCTCTACCATCTACTCTAGTATGCTCCTAAGCCTTGCAAGAGTAGTGGACAGAACCACTTTGGTTCGTCTCTACAACAGTTTTTTTGTATTTTTTAATCTATTATCCAGGTGTTTCACTGCTCTTATCTATGGGCTCAGAGACCAAACCATCAGACCTCTCCTCTTGAAAGGGCTCTGTGGTCAGCTTGAAAGCTTGGCCCCCACATAACTATAGATGTCAAAACAAGGATGTAATCACCATGAAATCAACAACAAAAACTAGACGTCTAGATACGTGAAAAAATTCATATTTATTTGAAAAAGGTTTATTTGCACTAGAGATAACAGATTTTAACAAGCGGCGATTGTTTTGGATTGACGTCAGAAAACAGGGGACCCCTTTGCCCTCATCGGCTTAAGTGCCCCTCTGACTCTTATATATGGTAAAAAGTCTGAATGTTAAAGGTTTAAAACATGTTATTTTGTGTTTTTTGTGTGAGAAAAAAGATTGATTGGAAAAAAAATGTGATTTGAAATTGCTAAATGTTTTAACTGGAATATAAATGGCTTGTTAAACTATAGCTACAGTATAGTTGGTTGTTTAATTTTATATTTTAGGTTATATCACTCATTGTATATTGTTATATGGTATATTTTCATATACATTGTTTTAATTTGTTTAGTGAAATTGTAATGTATACTCTTAATTGTCTTTAATACATTTTGATAATATCAGCGCAGTCATTAATTTAACACATTTTAAAGCTGCACTAGGTAATCTGCATGCATCCTACAAGTGTGGATTGTCATTCCTTCATGAGCTGAAAGATGTATGATAGGTACTCAACAGGGTTTAAAAAATGGGCACCCATAATAACCTTATCACCCAGCCAGAGATGCGCAGTAGTAAGCTTATGTGCAGCCAGCAGAGAAGCTTGTTTTGGTCAGCAGTATCCAAATGCATTTCCAAACACAAATATGTAGTTCTCAACAAGTTAATAAAGATAAGATAAGATTGTGCTTTATTGATCACTGACAGATATTTGGATGCCACTGCAGCAAGTACTAAGCTCCACTTCCCACTAGTTTCATATTACTTTTCACAGACCACAATGGGCCCATGACCTGTAATACACCAGAGAGATGCCCTCAGCATCCGGACAGTTTATTTGCTTCCCTGCCACGGAGATCGGTAGGAATCAACATGTAGGCCTTGTGTCATTGCTAACGGATACAAACTGGAATATGAAACTTTGGACATAGCAAAAATCTGCGGAGAGCAGCCCGATGGACCAGCAGCACATCAAATGTGCTTCTGCTGGGGAATGTTCCCAGCCCCAATGTGGTGTTGGGGGTATGTGAGAGTGTGTGGATGATAGTTGGTTTAAGCAGCCTCACCTGGCCTGAACCAGACTGATTGGACTCAGGGGCTCGGTGAGGCTGCACACCTTTTGCGAATTGAACCCTCATTGTGCAGCAAACCAGCCATCAATGCACACACTGTGAGATCTCCTGAATGGCAACATGGAGCACCAGGTCATGCATTATTGTCTACAAACTTGCTATAAACGGGTTTTCCAACACCACCACCCTGTTTCCTTGTTCAGATGAGCCCAGTAGAAGTACTTCATTGCAGAGTATGGCAGCCAACTAGGTATTATGTAGCATTACTCATTTTACAGTTTGAGAAGGAAGAACTTTAGGAGTAAAGAAACTCAAACTGGCAACTGTGATGCAAATAGCGTAGCTTGCGGGCTGGATGGGTGAGTGGGAGGGCTATTTAGGAATGTTGAAAATAAGATCCTTGTAAACAAAAGCCTCGTTCAGGCAAAAGTGCCACAAATCTGATCATAACAGTGAAGAACACAAATCACATTTGATCTTTTCAAAGTGAGCATTTAGGCTTGCAGCAAGAGAGAGGTACGGGTTGGCCAGCATTTATCAGTTATTTTATTTAGAACATTATTGAAATCACTATTGATATCACTATTGATAAGAATTGACAAAAGATATGTCCTGGTTACTTTAAGCTACGAGCTTGTTGAAATGTTTTGCAACTTTAATGTATAAAAACAAGCTGTACGGCTGTAGACAAAGTTTAACTTGTTTAGTTCTTCAGTTACTTCTGTTGGTTGATAACAGCACCACTTCCCAGACAACTAAAACCATATTAAATTGACGTCAAAAGCTAGGCCAATCTATTCTGTCAATACAATAGTGAACTCCTTGGTAAGCATTTTAATATTTAATGTGTCCTAATGAGCTGGCAGGGGACTGGTTTAAAGAACACACCATTAGCTTCAAGCGGAGAGGTTAAAGAAGTTCAACAGTTCTGATGGATCCCCTATGACATGGATCCTTACAGCCTTGGGTATTAGCAATCCAACAAGCCTCAACTGCACCTTAATTGTAAACAACTAAAACTTTTACAATACTACTGTCGCAATGTGTCTCTGTTTTGTTTTTCCTTTCAAAACCTATCACATATTTTTGTAGTTGTAAAAATATGGGTTAGGGTTAGTTCAGAGTTTAATATATTATGTATTTGATCGGAACAGTCCTCCATACCATATTTTATATGTCAAGCCAAAACCCAGCTTCTCTCTGTCCTTATTTTCACAGAGAAAAAATACTTTTGTGGTCAGCTGGTCAACAGACCAGAGCTTCTTCGGGCGGGAGGTGTTGCAGCAGTTTGGCATAGAGCAGGGATCGGCAACTTTATGCAGGCTTGCAGCGGAATAGTTTGCAAGAGAGGATATATATTTACTTTTTTACTAATTGCCAATCAGATTACTGAAATATATATTTTTAGATAAAATAATTAATTTAGCCAATTAGATTGCTCCAAAGAATAACATTTTTGCCAATCACATCCGTGCCAAAATAAATCTCCCCACCAATTCAGAGAAATTGCATGAGATAACACCCAATTGGTATCTAGTACGGTCTGAGGAAACAGCTTGTCTATCGTCTACAACTTCTGGCAGTGTACACGCAATTCTTGAGAAAAGGGTCTACTATTATTCCGACTGTTCTGAAACAAATATGGTATCGATCAAACTGAGCTAGCTTGGGGGCGGCTGCTCTAGATTGATGTAGGGCTGGGCGATGGATTTTTTTCAAACCAAACCCGAAGCCTGTGGCCAGAAGGGTCCTCCCCCCAGAACCTGCAGGACCCCAGCACTGACTGGGCGTCCAAACTGTGACCTGCTCAACCAGGAGCTGGAGAAGTAAAAAAAAAAAAAAAAAAGCATATAAACTGTTACTCCTCACCACATACACTTGCAAACACTGACTTATATAGATCACTGTCTATGCTCAGTCTGCTGTCCATTTGATTGTCCTACTGATGTTTGACGTGCTATGTCCCCGTTATGTGTATATGTGCTGCAGAACAGGAACCTGCTGGAAATCAGCTATTTTACTGAAACAGGCCCGTTTTATATTGTAACTTTGTTACTTCTAATACTTTCCTGTATAATAAATAAAAAATAAAAAATAAGCATAGTGCGTTGATAAGAGGAGCGCAGAAAGTACTGGACAGCTCAGACGTTCCAGGACCTTCCACCACCGTTCTGACACTGGTCTTTAGTAGATCTTTCGAGGATCACCTCGTAGAGGATGTGAGGACAGTGTTACAGCGACTTCGGCAGCACGGAATAAAGCTGAATCCCAGCAAGTGTGAAGTTTTCAAGCATAAGATCCGCTTGGGCCGCATAGTGTCGGCTGGGGGCAGTCAAATGGACCCTCGCCGTGAGAGCATTAGGCCTAAAAATAAATTTTGTTTGGTTCCGGTTTCCGACCGACCCTGTCAATATATGTGCGACCCAAATTATTTTATGAGCTTTATAAAAAAAAAAAAAAAAAAAAAATATGATGCAAACTATGATTACGTTTTTGTACAGCACCTCTTCATTCTGTACAAGGATGAGCGACTTTTCTCGTTTTTAAATGAAAACAACCTACCTATCATTCGCTGCCGCTGGAAAAAATAAAATAAAAAAATAAAATAAATTCCCTACCTACCCATTACCTCAACTGAAAACCAACAGGAACCAAAGAGGACAGGTACTGTGGGAGAGCTGAGATTAGTCATGGGATTACTGGGGGGGGGGCGGCAGTAGCTCATCCATTTACATTTACATTACTGAGCTTCTACATAAAGAACTTCTCCCACATTGCTGGACCTCTGCATGCACTGACTGAACTGGGCCCTGGATCAGACAAACAAAGAGACAGAAACAAAAGGACAAGGAATCTAAAAGGAAAAAAATACCTGTTACACAAAACTCTAAAACCTCCCCTAATGTTCTGTCTCAGCTTGAGGAAATAAGGTCTGAAATGGCTATGCTCAAAGAACTTAAAGCTGAGGTGTCTCAAATCAGAGAGTACATGCATCAGCCCCTGTGCACGCCTCGACAGCAACCGCCAGCAGGTGGCATGCACTGTTATAGGTGTGGCAGCAGCGAGCATTTCCTTGCTGGTTGTCGAATGAGGGGACAAAGACAGTTTGGAGGTGAGGCTTTAAACGGGGAAAGGTCGCTCGCACGGGACAGGGAGTGACCAGTAGCATCGCAACATCCCAGCGGGGCCTCCAAATGTTATGCCCAGTGGCGGTTTTAGGCACGGGCGAACCAGGCAGCCGCCCGGGGCGCCATATTTGTGGGGGGCGCCACGAGCAGTAAAAAAAAAAAAAAAGCGCTACGCAGCGGTTTTCAATGAAGTACATAACATTGTGTGGGGAATTTGTATTTTGGCGCCCCTTCTGGCTGCAGGCGCACACCTGCTCATTGAGAAGGCAGATGGAATGAAATCCACACTGAAGTCCGTAGGGTCATGATACAACCCCCCCCCCCCCCCCCCTTGGAGGAAGTCTTGCCCGGGGCGTAACTGGACGTAGAATCGCCACTGGTTACGCCCCTGTAAGGGGGGTATAGAAAGAACAACGAGGATGCAGTATTGTCAGTTGAAGTCCAAAGTTGTAATGATGTTCACAAAGTTCAATAAACAGTGAATTTTTCATGCAATTTCAAATATTAGAAATACCTGTACACTATTCATAAAAATGGTATTTTCACAATATGCAAAACTCAATACACATTAGCAATTTTCCTTTAAACAACTTTCAACTTAACATGTAAATAAACAGCATATTAAAGTGTGCATTGTTTGAGTACTAAATACTACATTTTAAGCTTTTCACCATGACACATCTTTCGATAAAACATTGTTTCAGCTAAAACACACTGACAATACTCTAACGACACTTAAACGGAATACAGTGCCAGCATATTCAATAACACATTGGCATATATTTTACGCATTAAATTAACACAGCGCCAGCACGCATTGTCATGAAATGGCAGACACTTTCTTACCACACGCCTGCTCGTGTGATGCTGCTAGCAAGCACGCTACGGCAGAGCGACTCCTCCGTGTTCAACCTAACTACTTTTTCAAACATTCCATGCACGGCTATAACCCTCTCGGCATTTTCCCTAGCATTGAAACATAAATACATAAACAAAATGAGAAACACTGCAACAACTTTCCTAATTTTGCTCTTCAGAATAATGTTGTAGCAAATAAACAATGATGCATTTTTTCGATAAACATGGGAATAAACAAAAGCATATTTCACCAGCATCCGATTATACCTGAAAAGAGAGGAGCAATGGGTAACAGATAATAATAGTGAAAAGTTTGTTTTGCATTTTTAAGCATTTTTTACTTATTTACTGCATCAACTATATCTAAACATTTTACTGCAACACATATTTATAACCATTACATTGACATTTTACAAAAAAAAAATTACTTATTTTTTTTCGATTTTACCATCAAATCGAATTACCATTAAAATCGATTAATCGCCCAGCTCTACATTGATGCCAGTAGTCTGCCTTGAGAAATTTCATGAAACAAAGCACTGAGCACTTGTATAAGGGTTAGAGTCCTTGTTTAGTTAATTTTCTACTTTTACCAGAAAGATACATGATCTGATACCAGAGAGAAAGGATAAGGTTTACTAGAATCCGGGTTGGAGTCCCAGAGAAAGTACCAAGTTCCTTTAGGTCGGGTTGGAGTCCCGACGCGGTTACCAGAGAGACTGTTGATCTGATCTTAAATACATTGCACTTTCTATTTTACTCATTTCTTTGCATATGTTTTCTTTTACTTATCTATTATTTTATTTTATTGTATGACAATGTTTATATGTGAAGCACTTTGAGTCTGCCTTGTGTATGAATGGTGCTATATAAATAAAGTTGCCTTGCCTTGCCTTGCCTTGACAAGGACACCTTCCAGCACTTTAGCTTTAACATACTGTCTGGAAGAGAAAAAAACTCTCAATACTTTGATTATAGAGGCATCAGATTGACATTTGAATGAGTTTCCTTATATTTTATCTAGATCTTATATAGTATTTAAATAGCAGCATCTTAATATTTAACAAAAGTAGTCTCATACAAAAGTACATTAATAAGCAGCTACTCCTTAACAAAAATTGTATTGTGGTATTGTAGTAGGCCTATATAAATAACAAACGTCAAACATATTTCCATATGTCTAAGCCTTAGACATATGGAAATATGTTTGACGTTGAGGCCTTAGACTCTAAGGCCTCTATAATTCTGTTTCTTTGTGTAGTTGTTCTAAAGGAAAAGGTTGCATACTTTATTATTCATCTTCAGTTTTGTGTTGAAAAGAGAGTAGGTCTTATGTTTCTGCCTTTATAATTTATGCATATCATTTGTTTTTTGTATTTGGTTTTCCCCATAGAACAATGTCAGTTTTGTTGATCATGGTAATTTTAATCAGTGATGTCACACTTTTTGTGTGTATCCTCTGGTCTTGTTAATCTTTAACTTACATTGAGAGGCCTATGTGTTAGAACAATCATCCAAATATTGTAAAGCATATTATGTGTACTGTCTGTAGCCAGTGACAGATTTGGTCGTAACTGTCTTATCATTTCATTAATATAAACGTCAAAAGTACGTCTTAAAGCCCTATTTCACATCTTCAACCGTTCGTAGTATTTGGGACAAAAGGGGTCTAAGTAGCTTACAGTACATGGTTCAGACAGACCCTCCAGTTTTCTAACAGACACAGCTGAAAACCATGAGAACAATTCGTCTGTGTCCATGGCTCAGAAATCATTCACACACACACACACACACACACACACACACACACACACACACACACACACACACACACACACACACACACACACACACACACATACACACACACACACAGCTCTCCTCTTTTCTCTCGTTTTTTTTCCTTCTCCAACTCACTGTTGGTTCTTTATCAACAGCGATGCTGGTCGACGGTGACGTCGCTGACCACCCCTCTGGAACACAACATTCTCCACATGAATCCAAATGACCCCCTCACTGTTTTTTTCCCCCCTTTTCATCACTCATCTGACTTCTACCCTCATTTCTGTCTCAGAGAAGCATCTTTCTTACTCGCATTCTGAAATATTTCATATGATTTGTTCATGATCAGCTTATGTTTTCATCTGTGCTGCATCTGTTCTAAAAATATATATAAATAGAATGGCGCCCAGATAAAATATGGCCCCATTTTGGACAGACCTTTTATTTTACTATTTACAATCCTTTTCTCAAATTGTTTCAGTCTGCCTCTCCATCTATTTCCATAATGTTATCTATCAGATATGTAGAAAGAGCACACACACACACACACACTCTTTCAATACACAAAAACGTCATGGTATCAATTGACATTCTTCAATACGGTTCACTATAGCTCCTCCCACAGGGACCACCAAACAACACACACAAAACACACACACACACACACACACACAGAAAGGCAGTGTTACACGCCAAGACGAATCCTACACACAACGACACATCCACGCACACACACCTACACTGAGTCAGATGGAGGTAGGCAGGATGGCCATCTCCACGTGTGCTGGTTCTCTCCTGCATTGGACGACCTTCACCCTCCTCTCAGGCAAGACATTTACCTAACTGTATTGTGACGTAGGGCAAGCAGGCTTGCCTGTATGGGCACTCTTCTTAGGTTATGCAGCTGATTTTAGATGGGAAGGGTAGTTCTTCCATCTATTTTGTTGGATTTGTTGTTTAGGAATATATGATGGATGCTTTAGGGTTTTAAGTTAGACCAGTCAGTCCATCCCTTGAGCTGGTTGAACAAATAATATAATTTCATGATTTACGTAGTTAGATACCGGTTTATCCCTCCCCATACATTATCATTTTAGTCTGTGATATGTTCCATTGTTTTCGTAAGAGGGCTCTGATTTGGTCATACTCTTGCAGTTAGAAGTATACTAAATACCTTGAGGCCTATTAACAATTAATAGAATCATGCAAATATTTTTAAGCACATTTAGCTTACCCAGTAGGTGAGTTTGTCATAACCGCCTCACAAACACTAAAGGTTAACATCTTATCATTTTATTACTATCTATAATAGCAGTCATAGAAGTAGGCCTATTAGTAGTAGCAGTAGTGCAAAAAACAGAGGCCATGGGTTGCAGATATAATGACTTAAATAGACCTGCTGCTGCTAAAATCGTGTTTTCCTCTGGTCAATGTATTTTGGAAGCCACATGTGACCACAAAGATGCATTTTGCGCACCTCACAAATCAAAATTCCCACACAGTACCGGGATTCAAAGCTGTTTGGGTTGCAGGTGCTTGTTCATCACAAAGACGTATGCAAATGCTGGATGGCCTTGCTAACAGTAGCTAACTATCAGGAAGTAGCCTCTTAAGGCGCTGCAAAGCATAGACAAATGACAAAAACAGTAGACAGACTGTTAGGTTTTTAGGATGCAAACCCTTCATTTCTTAAATAACCTAGCCTTATATGTATTATTATGGGCCTACTATGTTTCTGGGTCGAGGAAACAGCAAATAGATTTTTACATAATTAATGGACTCCCAATGAGCTTTTGAGTATTTGCTGACGTTCCGCATGTAGGTAATTTAATTAATAAAAGTGAAACTATGATTATTATCATAAATCCTAATTAACATTCTAATTATAATGCTGACGGGCAGCGTAGGTTTAGTGTAGTAGTGCTCAGTGTGTTTACTCCCAGCTCAATGTTCATGGGTTCAAACCCCAATCTCCAGAGTGTACCTATATGATTAGTAGGCCTACTACACCATTGATTCTACCCATAACACGGCATTACTAGCTTAATATATTTTTGGAGGGGTTGCTATTTATTAAGATTGGGAAATCCCACGATCTCCAGAAAGCATTCAACTAGGCTGGATCTTCAAAGCTGTTGAGGTAGTTGCTAAGGCCTGTCCTACTGACTTAGTAGGGACACTAGTAGTAAACTAACATTTGTGTATCATTTGAGTCTACAGAGGTGAGTGACTGTTTTGAGACTTAGGGCCCTATTTTAACGGTCTGAAACGCAAGTGGGAAGCGCAAAGCGCAAGTAGCTTTGTGGGCGGTTCTACGGCGCTATCGCTATTTTACAGGCGGATAAATGACACTTGCGTCGCGGCGCAAGTGTCAAAAGGGTTGGTCTGAAGCAGCCTAGTTACCCGTAGGTGTGGTTTGGGCGTAACGTCCAACAAACCAATGAGAGTGCCAGCTCCCATCCCCTTTAAGAGCCATGAGCGCATTTGAATGGGACGAGTTGGTATTTTGACAGCGCGTCTGAAGTCTCCGATGAGACAGATGCACAGGAATTTCAAACTGCAAAAGGCTCAGTTTATAGCCAAATAATATGGCCTAATTCACACATGGAATAAAGGGTTTTCTTCCACAACTTCAGAAATACTGAGTCCTCAAATAAATTTCGGCAAAGAAAACGTATATGACATAACATATGATATGCGGTAACTGTGGTTCTATTTAATGATATACGCAATACATTATAAACATTGTTTCTTATCAGTATTGTATGCTATCCTAATATGCATGTGTCCCCGCGGTAATAGACATTGCCATTGATTGTATTATGCGTTACGTGTTTAGTTCGCGTGTGTTTAAACAGAGCACACACGCGCGCCCGCATTCATTCATTCTTTTTAACACTCACTCGCGGTAAAACAATGTTCAAATACTCATCAATCCTAAAAGTTATGGGCATGTAGGCCTACACGATGTCTCTGTCAAGAAAATATGTGTTTGCTGTACGGTGTTTGCAGACGCATTGATTTAAAAGTACAACTTATTACCGCTGCATCAGCTGTTCTTTCCCAAATAATTTACAAAGAATGTGCGGCTAGGTAGATGGGAGAAGCAAAGTGTATGCGCGAGGTGCACAAGCAATCCGTATGCATCGCATGCGCATGTATGCATGCGCCCTTAAAATAGCATCTGAACAACGCGCCACTGACTTTAAACCAGGTATTTCCTGGTCAGTAGCGCAATGGTATTCAGAAACGGCAAAATACCGTTTGCGCCAGAACACGCCTCCTCCTTCCGCCGAACCGCCCCTTGGGGCGCATGATCAATCCCTAATTTACCGGCGAGTGGCGGTGGTGGGAAAAGAACGCTCTGCGCCAGTTGTAAACTAGCAACGACACATGCGCCAGTGACTAAGTCACTTGCGCCGGATGCAAGATAGGGCCCTAACTGTGATTACCTGACTTAATTTACATAGCTGATCAAAGGATGATGATGATGAATGTAATTATTACCCTTGCACAATATGCCTAACGACTATATGCTCCTGAATTATGTACAATTCACTTTGAGTCACTTTGGGTTAAGCGCCTGCTTGATTACTAATCGTCAATCATAAGTGATCATTAGCTGATGAAGGTAATCTTTATCAATCGTCCTGTAGCTCCCTGGTCGCCACTGGTGTCTTCCTTCAAAGTGTCAGAGGGGGGTGTGGCCTCGCTGTCCTGTCAGTACTCCGTGAAGCGCTTCGGCCTGAGCCGCGTGTGCTGGGGGCGGAGCTGCGGAACCTTCTGGTGCAGCGACATCCTGGTCCAGACCGACGAGACCGGCATTATCTCTAAGGTGAAACTTGGCTAACCCATAAAGCGTGGAACACACTAGCCAAACCGTTGGACATCTGAAAGGTTTAACATGCCGATTCAACATGCAAAGTCTGAGAGCGTTGGCGTTTGAGGATTGGAGTCATTGGATGCTCTTATTAGTTGGATGCTGCTAGCACACAACCAGCGAATCAGCGCAGTGTGAGACTAGCCCCTCCCGATGTTAAAGGTTGGGTATGGGATTTGCGAAACGCCAGCAGATTTTGAAAATCCACAGCTCAAATGGTCCTACCCCCTCTCCTTCAACGCTGAATCTGACTCCACCCATTCCAAGTACATGGACGCGCAATCATGCACGAGCGAACAGATGCACGAGAGCGAGCCATTAGCTAGTTAGCTAGCTCCAGTAGCTACCGCAGGATAACAACAAACAGAAGCTTGCTCTGGGTCACAAGCTTTGAGTACGTGCAAGAAGGGGTCGCACGGGGGGAGGGGTCGCGTAGTACGACCGTTTGATTGATGTACTTACTGTCCAATGCCACTCGGTGGGTCTGGAAATCATTGGCTGGAGTTTTTCGAGCCCTGCCCGTTCCACAGATGATTGACTTGTTTAATTTTCATGTCAGTACTTCTAACTCAGTGGCTGTAAGTGGGTTATGATAAGGATTTCGAGTAATTTTGCAAAAATGGCCAAAAAAGAGAATTCCATACCCAACCTTTAAGGAGACTGAAAGGCTGATTATGGTCCCACGTTCACGCAACGCAAGCACCATGCAGACGCTTCGACGCAGTCGTGAACCTGTCTTGATTCTGCGTCGGGTTTTGGTGAGAGGACCAATCACAGCCCTTGCTGCTGCGTCACCTCGACGGTCGGAACGTAACAATTTTTGGGAGGCACACATCAGGCACTTGCAGTGGATGTAAGGAGGGTCCGCAAGGATGTTACGGGTCCGAAACCCCCTTGTGTTTCATGACCGTGGGACCATAATCAACACTTTACACGCTACTGTTTAGTTGGGTGCGTGGGCCCATTAAGGGGCCCACGCACACTGCCCGACTCAAAGCAACATTAACTGCCTTTATCCAACCACTGTCTCCTTTGCCGCTCGTCAGACCCTTCGGCAGAAAAGTTGCATTGAAACATACCGCGAATACTACTGCCAACTACACAGAATGTACTGCGCTTGTGTGAGATGCAATAAGTCTCCTTGACATGGGATGGTGCTAGACTTTTGGCGCTAGTCCATCCAGCGCGCTGATTCGCTGGTTGTCAGAGTAGCCAATCCTCACCCGCCAACCCTCTCAGACTTTGCAAGTTGAATCGGACCATCCGAGTGGTTCCAAAAGCTTCCAACACAGCTTAACACACCGAACAGATGTGTTCCCTCCAAACACTGCAGATGTTCCAAGCTTAACCAAACCTGCTCTCGGGATGCCTAAAAAAAAAAGAATTGATTTCTTATTTTATTTATTTTTTTTCCCAAAAATTAGATTCGGTGCTAATTAAAAAAGATCCGGGGCTTTAGCCCTGAATAAAACAGCCTATTGACGCCACTGGGTGTGCTCAAGTGTGTATTCCAAAGGCCTATGGTGTGTTCACGTGAGACCGTTCCCGCCGGACTGAACATGTGGAACCGCCACTTCTGACTGAAATGAAAATATTATAAGAATATGTAGAACATGACCAACAAAATTTTGGTATGCATAATTTTTTTTAAATATATATTATAGTTGTGATCGTGCAGGTGCTCTACCGTTCACCAGAGGGTGCTGCAGCACCCCTCTGCACCCCTACTTCCCACAGCCTCGTGTACAACCATGACTCTGCTTCCCCCAGGTGACGGACAGGTACAGGTTAACGGGAGACGTGCTGGACGGACAGATGGACCTGTCTATCCTGAACGTGAGGAGGTCGGACAGCGGCCCGTACTGCTGCAGGGTCAACATCAATGGGATCTTCAACGACAAAAAGGTGGTCATGAACCTGCGTGTGGTCAAAGGTACATGCAGGCACCTCAGCAGCTCTGATGAATCAATATGTGTTTCCTGATGTGTATTTCTGTTGTGTATATGCCCTAGAAAGATATACATATTCGAAGATTGTCTTCAACTAGCATAATTCCTCAAAGGTTACATTTTAGTCCATGACATTTTGCACTTGATTCATATGTATGTTGCAATGGAAAACAATAATCCCTTGTGCATAACGCCCCATTTGCTGTGCAACTTCTTTATATGTTTTCTATGTAATCAACCTAATATTCAAAGTAACTATACAATAGACTACAACTAAAGACAGCTGATTTCCATATCAAGGAATAGCCTTATGTTTGGATTGCTGTCTAGGAACACCAGGTCGTTATTTACTTATGAAATGACGTCTGTCATCCCTTCAGTACCAGGGTCAATCACCAGCACCACACCGAGTACCACCGCCATGACTGAACGCGTCACGACGGCCCCATGGGCTTCCACCAGTGAGTCCATGATGTGTTGGGTTGAGCCAAAGGTTAAATATGTTTGTAACACATTTTATTTAAAAAAAAAGTGTGTGTGTGTGTGTGTGTGTGTGTGTGTGTGTGTGTGTGTGTGTGTGTGTGTGTGTGTGTGTGTGTGTGTGTGTGTGTGTGTGTGTGTTTGTGTGTGTGTGTGTGTGTGTGTGTGTGTGCGTGTGTGCGGTGTTCCTCTGTGTCCCATTGCTCCAGCAACGTGGAGGAACATCTTGTCCTCCCATCTCGAGCTCTTCAGAAGAAACTCCACCCCCCTGCATTCCGGAGCCATCACTGTGAGTAACAATAGATTGTATAATATCATAATAATAATAATATCAGATCTATAAAAGGTTAGACACCTACAGAAGTCCATTCCATTCCTACAAGGGATGGGCATCCTTTAATAATAATGTGTGTTCTCTCGTTGTTCTGTCATCTGTGTTATATATTCACAGAGCTGATGCTATGATGAGTCAAGTGTGTGTGTGTGTGTGTGTGTGTGTGTGTGTGTGTGTGTGTGTGTGTGTGTGTGTGTGTGTGTGTGTGTGTGTGTGTGTGTGTGTGTGTGTGTGTGTGTGTGTGTGTGTGTGTGTGTGCGTGTGTGTTGTGTTGTGTGTTTGTGCTTGCTAATCATGCAACGTTAACCGACAAAGAAGGTATGCAAACGTCAAACTGCAAATGTATTTCCATCACTCGACGTCGTTCGGCTTGTAGTACCTCGTTTCAATCCCTTCCCGTTTCCTCCATGTTGTCTCCGCTAGATGGAGGACTCTGTGCCCACTCTGTCTCTCCAGATCAACGTTCCCGTGCTCTCCCTCTCCCTCTGTCTGCTGCTCCTGGTGTCCGGAACACTGATTGTCCTTGCCTTTAAATGTAGGTCCCTACATGTGACTTTACTCAACAGACACACTGCAACGTGCACACTGAACATGTTAAGTTCAACAAGTGGCCAAAAGAAGGCAAAATGCATTCCCAAGCAACTACACAAAATTATCACATCGGAATAAACAGAAATTCCGCTGGACGTCTGTCGAAGTCTGACGAATAAAAAAACATGAACCCCAGCTTTAATGTTAAGCTGAACACATGGAAAAACATGTCCTGTTAAATGAAAAAATTACTAAGAGAACGCCGAAAACACATGGCATGAGAGATGAGACATGAATACAGCTTGTAAATTATATCAAATTAAATGGAAACCTTCTTCGAATAACGCAATAATTTTTTTACGCCTAACACCTTAATTCACTTCATTGTAAACATATCTGCGTAGTATCTGTCTCGCTGTTGGTTACAACAGAGCAACAGGACACTTCTGTAACTGGTTTTAAACGGCTCTCCAGCAGCAAATGGAAGACTATGGCACAAAGCATGTATCTGCCATTCACTAGAAAGTGAAGTTAAAAGGAACATATATTCTATTCTAACACTTACATGCCAAAACTAATATAATAGTTGAAATAGCTTTAAATCGTCTGTAACAAAATTCTCCTTAATTGCATGATATATTTGTATGCATCTTTTTTTCCTCAGGTGGAATCCATAGAAGAGCTTCAATGAAGGGCTGGTGAGAAAATACCCTCAGTGATCTGCAAAAGTTTTGAATTGCACAGATAAGATAATGTGGAGATAAACATCAATATACAGTGAACTTGATTCCCAGATGGCAAATTTAGAATTTTAAGAATATCGTGAAATTTACAAAAAAATATACAAAATAATATATTTATACAATATAATTAGCTGTGGTAGCTGGTAGTAAATGATATGGAGTAATGGTTCACGGAGGCCGTAGTAGAGCTCCTCTGGTTGGTATAACATCTTCTTCTCTTCCAGTTTCTCAACCAGGGAACCCCCTCACATCATCTACGAGATACGCCTGAGGAGGCCCATTCAAGAAAACATCTACACCTTGGACTGAGGTCTGAGACAACGCTCTGAGATTGCTTATCCCCGACATTTTGTACTGCTCTGATCGACTGTTTGACCTGATCATATCCTGTGTGTATAGATCTTAGGCATAGCTCAAAACACTATTTTATGTTGTCTTTTTTTATATCTGCGTTAATGAAGGAGACAGTGATGACATAGTCAAGCGAAGTTGAGTTTGTGCCGTTGCCGGTTGCCAAAGTTCAAGACACTGTGACGCCTGGTGCCCACTAGTCTGTGAACACATGGTTAACACACTCGCGGGTTGAGCCGCCATTCACAAAATACCAACTTTGTCACGCATCTGCCTGTAGTGTTTCCTAATGGAAAAAGTCTGCTTGTATTCTATGGGGTCAGAACAGTCTCATTAATAATGAAAGCACAGAAAAGGATTCGCAAATGTATTTTGTGATTTACATATAAATTACTCTCTTCTCACAAATACATTTCAATGCACACACAAATGGATATCGGTATGTATAAATGTAAAATAAATCCATAAACAAAAATACGTTTCACAAACACATTTCTGATCCGCACACAAATGTGTCTTGTTTTAGATAAATGGTATGTAAATCCATAAATGTATATATATATATATATTTTTGTAATTTTATCAAAAATGACGCTTTTCATTTGTGAACCCTTTTGCATTTGTGTGTGAACTGGCCTGTATTTTTAAGACTCCGGACGTGGCTGGATCACGGCTGGATTCACATATGCATTTTTTTCAACAAGGAACTCTCTGTAGCCAATCAGATGCCTCCCTCGTTTTCAGCCAATCACATTACTCCAGTGACTGGGTGTCTAGATTGTCTGTGCCGTTAAAGTAGCATTAATAATCGTTTACTACTTTAACGGCACCGACAATCCCAAAACCCAGTTGAAACTAGATTGAAAAAGTGTGTAGTTCAAAACGTGACGCAGCGTTTACTTCTTCACCACCTAGAGATTGTTATGTACGATCTTTCAAAAACCCCATGTTATTTCCCATAGACATTTGACCGAGGGAACCGGGAGGCTCCCTGCAGTCATGTGATTGGCTGAAAACGAGAGAAGGCAGCTGATTGGCTACAGAGAATTCCTTGTTGAAAGAAATGCATTTGTGAATCCAGCCGCGTCAGGAGTCTCAAAATCCACATATAAGTACCAGTTCACACACAAATGCAAACAAGTTCACAAATGAAAAACGTCTTGTTAATTGAAGTTTAACAGTTTTATATCAATGTAACAACATCAAAATACATTTTTTATGAAAATTGCAAATATTTTTTTTATTCATATATTTATGGATTTATATTACATTTATTTAAAACAAGACACATTTGTGTGTGGATCAGAAATGTGTTTGTGAAACATATTTTTGTTTATGGATTTATTTTACCTTTAAACATACCGATCGATATCCATTTGTGTGTGCATTTAAATGTATTTGTGAGAAGAGAGTAATTTATAAGGAACCACAAAATACATTTGTGAATCCTTCTCTGAGCATTCATTATTGATGAGACTGTTCTGACCCCATAGTATTCAAAGCACACATGATGAAAATAAATGTTACAAACAATAAATCAGTTGATGGCTAAGACAAGGATACATAGTCTACTTTTCATTGCATGACTGCTCTGGGTTTTTTGCTTCTAGTTCTATCTAGTATCTAGGAAATATTGTAGCCTAAATGATTGTGTCCGATTACGAACTGTGAAATTTAAAACGAATTCTGCGGTTACGTAACCGCATGTCATTTATTTTGGCCGGAGAACCACTTCAACCATATCCATGTGAATGGTTGATTTTAAGCAGTTGGCATTAAACTTATTCCACTCACAAAACGACTAAAAGCAACTATACAACTCTAAACCTGCAGACCAATTATTAATTTAACTTTGAAGACTCGTAGTTGTTAGCTAACTTGCTACTCTTCCAATGTCGCGACAAAAGAAAATTCAACGATGCATCTCGAACACGACTTTAGCCACACACTTTTATGACGATTTTATGGCAGACCAACATATAGGGTTGATTTGTGTTTTGATAATCAGGCATCTTAAAATTTTATATTTTCCTTTGAATATGGCTCCCTCTATTGTCCAAAATGAGCATTTTCATAAAATAAGGTGGATAGCGCTGCGCTGGTGATGGCATGGGCAGAGTGGCCGGAGGTGCTATGATATTCATGCACCTGCGAATAATAAATCAGTGCCCTTGTTTATGTAGCCTAAATATAGATATTTCTCTGGAAGACACCTTAGGATGTGTCTGGCAATTTAAGTCTTGATTTGTAGCATGCAGTTCAAACGGAACTTTTAATCCAAAACATCTCAGAGATCCACTAAATGGCCTTGTTGTCCTGTCTATGGCAAATTGAAAAGGCAAAAACGGACATTGGTCCAGGAAAGCGTGATGCAGAGAGAGCATGACCAGACAATATATAACAGGTGAGTCATTAATAGTCTCCTATTTATTGCACTGTCAGGACTTTTGCACAGTACTAGCACAGACATATTAAATGATAAAATACAGCCTGCCAATGATTCACACAGATTTGACGTGTCAAAAATGTACTTCTTTATACGAGAAGTTCCCAGTCACCTTGGCCACTATAGCACATCCTTCCAAAAAATCCCACAAGAGAACCACATCAGGCCTAGCATTCAGGACCTTTAAGGCTGTGCAGCAGTCCCTGTTTTCACATGAGAGAACAGTTAAGATAAAAAAAATATGAGTGTAAAATTGTTATCTATACCCAGCCACGCATTGGTACATAGCCTTCTCCACTCCTGCATAGTGACCAGGGGCGGCTCTGGGCACAGCCGAACCGCCCGGGGCGCCATTCTTTCTTGCCACGTTGGGTGCGCAACGAGCAGTTAGAAAAAAAACAAAAAAACATCTGCGCCGCGAAGCGGTTTTCTATGATGTAGGCCTATCATAACATTGTATGGGGAATTGGCATATTGGCACCCCCTCTGGCTGCAGGCGCACCTGCTTCCTGAGAAGGTGCCGTGCACAGACGGACTGAAACCCCCACCGAAGACCCTAGGGCAGGGGTTCTCAAAGTTTTGACAGCTGAGGGCCAATTTAGGAACCCAAAATTTGACTGAGGGCCGCCAAAGGAAAGAAATGTAGGCTGGAAACGCCGTCAGCATCCCAGTGGTGAAAAAAAACATTGCACCGTAGACCTCTGGGAGTGAGGCCAAGTGAGGTCTAAATCACAAAACTGAGGTTCATCCTTTCAAAGTAATGTGCAGTCAGATTAAAACTAACAAATAACAGGATTTAATAGAAAGCTGGAGAGAGTCGACTTTTCTCTTTATATATAATTATATTTTTGTTTAAATTAATATTGATATAATAATAAAAAAAAACTTACTGGCAATGATGGAATAGTATAACAAAATGGGGAACGACTTCACGTGACAAATGAAGAAAGAGGGAACAGAAATTGTTTGCTTTGCAATTATTATATTATTTTACACATGTGGGGAACCACCAGCACCCAGTTAAGGGTTAGGGTTAGGGCTAGTAAAATTAATATTATTGCACAAGGGCTTTCATAAGTGCGCCATAAGCTAAATCACCATTTTGTTACCTTATTAAGCAATAGATAGTAACTTAACTGATTCTAATTTATTTATTTAAATGGATGGCACTCTGGGCTAGATGTCGGGCTGACAACCTGCCTGGAGTTTTGGTTTGGATTGTGGAGATTCACCATGTTCTCAATCATGGTGAGGTTCAATAAGGACCATTCTTCCTAGACGGATATGCCCCGAGTACAAACACAGCCTACGAATTTGCAGGGTGCTTTTATCATGGTAGTGAACATTGCTACAACACGGGCCATCAATGGCGATTCTACACGGGGTCCTACAGGGGCCAGTGCCCCTTTAGACATGTCCCTGGCCCCCCCTGTGGCCCCCCTGTGATGACCAAATAAAATAACTATGATTTTACTAATTTTACGGAACTAATTTGACGCAACGTTCTACACGGGTAACTTAGAGCGGCTAACCCAAACACTGTGCTGCTGCTTCTTTTCTTACGTGACTTGCTGTTCTTATAGCAGCTGTCAATGAATGAGGATAGAACAGTAGAACAGGGAAGTTTCCTTTGCGCTCTTTAGACTGTGCAAGATTGCTGCAACCCTTCCTGTAAGCTCAGCCTCTTGGGAACACAGTTTCTCCACACTGAAACTGATAAAATAAATAGGACGTGGCTCATTGTTTTGCACTTCGTTGTCACCCTGGAGTACAAAACAAATGTTTATTAGATTTTGATGATTTAGTATCCCCAAGACCAGGGGTTCTCAAAGTTTTGACAGCTGAGGGCCAATTTAGGAACCCAAAATTTGACTGAGGGTCGGCAAATGTCAGCATCCCAGTGGTGAAAAAAAACATTGCACCGTGGACCTCTGGGAGTGAGGTCAAGTGAGGTCTAAATCATAAAAACTGAGGTTCATCCTTTCAAAGTAATGTACAGTCGGATTAAAACTAACAAATAACAGGATTTAATTGAAAGCTAGAGAGTCGACTTTTCTCTTTATATTTATTTAATTTATGTTTAAATTAATTTTGTTATTAAAAAAGGAAAAAATAATCTATATGTCATTGCGGGCCGCCAGGAATGTTTCTGCGGGCCACCATTGGCCCGCGGGCCGCACTTTGAGAACCAATGCCCTAGGTTCATGAGACAAACCCCAGGGGGTGACAAGAGATGGGAGAAAGGATACAGGAGGTGGAGTAGGGGGGAGAGAGGATGAAGTAGGTGGAGGAGGAGGGAGAGAGGATACAGGAGGTGGAGTAGGTGGAGGAGGGAGAGAGGA